>NC_056726.1:452576416-452601416 GCF_019279795.1 Protopterus annectens
CACTGGGTTTTGCTGTTGATAATGGTTAAGGTGTGTACCTTATACACACAAGGTGCAGGGTTTGTGTTTACCTTATACACATAAGGTGCAGGGTTTTATTCTCACATGGGGTAATTGGTTAGGCCTAAAATAGTTCAGAAGGTCATTTAGCCTACTGCTAATCTGTGAACCTATGAATAATGTTTTTATGTATAAAAATGGATAGTTACTATCAGCCTGTAAATAAGAATGAGCAACGGTAGGTTTTCTAGAAAGATTAAACTTAACACATTACATTTGGAGTCCAGTTGCATATCAAGAAAAATGCAATCTTCTTAGGACCATTTTGCAACAAGTTTAAAAATATCACTGCGCGTATTCCATGTGGTGCTTTCTACCCATTTTCAGGCTTCAGAATTTAAAATTTTTTCAGCAGTCAAGTTGCTGCCGAAACAAGTGGTATACAGTAATTTCTTTATTTTATATACTTTATTTTATTAACATGTAATTTAGTTTTGTGATAATATAGAAATATTTATGGGTTCATAGATGATTACTAGGTTATCAGCTCAAGAATCATTTTAAGCCTAGCTAAGCACACCTCAAATTTACCAAATAAATATGATTTTTCTGTGACGTTTTAATGAATTCCTAATTATCTTGTGGGTGAAAGTGCTTAACATTTGTTAATTAATTGGTTTCACTTAGTTTTCTGCCATTCATTCAGTTTTCTTTTTAAGTGCTTAATTGCATACGGCTACCAGGAAGATGCTTTCTTGGTTTTATCTGATATCCCTACATTATGAGAACCAGTTGTATAAATGTGATGCAGCCTATTGTTCTTCTTCCAGTAGATGTTTTGGAAATGCTTTACTGGGAGCTTCCCTGTTTTAAATTCATATTAGCCTCGTTTCATTTTTCCAGGTAGTTGGTTTGCATGACTGCTGTTCGACCCTTGGTATACTTTGGTGGGTGGAGAATTCGAAATGGAGTTTCATAATGTTCTTCAGTAGTAATAGCATAAACTGTAACAGTAGAGAGATGATGATTGCAGACATAAAAAAATAAACTTAGTAATAAGACTGCATATATTTTTTGGAACTGAAATATTTAAAATAGCAAGCATGTCTCTGATGTAGCTGAACCATTTGACTGACTTTCAGGTTTAAGCTGTTAAGAGGCTGTAGAACACTAGGGCATTATCATATATTTGTATTTTTTTAACCTTTTCCTGCGGTTTAATGATATTTTCACATGAACTTAATTGATGTTAAGTATATATAAAATGTGTTATAGAAATGTTACTGCTAACAAGGGGTGTTACAGTAGTTTTTAAGTTTTGTATTTTTAGTTGTGCCAGATAGGCGGTAGTAGCACATTTATTTTTATGTGGGGGTCCTGATTACATTACATTACAGTGAAAGCAACATACATTTTTAGGTTTTACAAAAGGTAAACTCATACTTTGGCTCACATTGCAATTTCCATGTATCCTTTGTGACCAGAAAGCAAAGGTCTTGTGCTTCAGATTCCCAGAATACTTTCAGGTTTGAGTTGTTCCAATCTCACTGCTGTGAGGTACTGTAATCATCTTTGTATTGCTTATGTACTTCAGTCCTGTCATGTAACATTTTCCTCAGTGCAGATAGTATCTGACACACATCAGTGTTTCCAAATTACCATGATTGAGAGCAAATGTTGCTTTCATTGCTCTGTCACATAGTTGAATACAGCAGTCCCCCATGAAGTTAAAATAGATGCACTCAAATAATGTGTTTTGCTGCAATCTGTAATGCATTCACTTTACTTTAAGAATGAGCCCTCAGCTTTGTTGGTCTTGCATTTAAGAGTTCTTTGTCAGAAAGAATTATATTTAGTGCCATTAATTACTTTCCACAAGTGTAGATCACTTTTGTTATTGTGTATTCTTGACATGTAATGCAAAACTTGGCATTTGACTTAATGTGGTTGTGTAGGCTACAAAAGTTCGCTTCCCAGTCTGGGTTAGAGTTGTTAATAAAAACAAATTGTTATTGTTCCAATAAGGTTCTATAGGAAAGCATGGTGATAGAAATTGTGTCACTTTTTATTTGATGACAGCAAATGTGCTTTTGTTGTATTGTTCTGAATGTATTTTAAGATGACACGGTCAGGTTAACACAACTCAGCACTGACTTTAGTTGAAGTATTCTCAGTGATAGCTTGGATGTAAAGTGTGTAGTGATTATTTTTGAAATTGACTATAATGAACCTTCTAAATTGTTGTTAGTAATGTTTGCAGCTGTCTGTGAAATGATTTGCCTAAACAAGCAATACTACTGTGTAGATGGCATGAAATGGCACACAGTGTGGTATCAGAGTTACTCATTAAACTTGCGGTGATAAATAGCAAATTAATTGCAAGGGTTTAATGCCTGAAGTATATCCAATATTCTCTGTTAATTGCAGCTGAAACATAAAATTATTTCCTAAATTTTATTATTTCACAGAAAGGTGTCATCTGGTGCTTACGTCATTTAGATTTTTTTCCCAACAAGTAATGCTCACTACTTTATTTAAATGCTTGAGGGTAGCTGATCACAAGGAACTTTTCCAACCCCAAGAAGAGACGGAGGCAAGACAACACCTCTGCGTTTTGTACCATGTTTTTGTATTATGTAAAATGTTTACATTCCAGAATGTAGCGGTATGTAAAGCAATTGCAGAACATATAGCAATATGCTAGATGCTAAATTCATTAAATGCATTGTAGTAGCATAATAACATTAAATCAAACTATTTCCTTTAAAAAAAATACCTTTATTAAATTATCACTTAACACAGTCAAACATACATTAACAGAAAAGAAAACAACCCATTTTAACATTTTCCATTTAAATACAATATACATTTTCTTTGCCACTACCATCAGTCCAACATTATAAACAGTTGCTGAATTCCTGCATTCCGTTAAACCTCGCTCCTCCTCCACTGAACATTATTATGTATGTTGCATGTATTTTCTCAAAGTTTCCATTTACTTCTATGTAATTTGCTCCTTCCCTTTTCTAAAGATCCATTTTCCAGTTCTTCTGTCTCTTTTGTAATATTCAGTACATCAAAAACAGTTGGTGTAGACTTTGATTTCCATTTCCTAATAATTTTTTTTGGCAGCCAACATAAATAAACTTAATAAGGCCATGCTATGCCTAGGCAAATCAGATCCTCTATCCTAGCTCATAAAAATAATTTCCTTACTTACAGCCATTTGCTCAGCCAATGTTTCTGATAAGAGAACTCGGTAGACATTTTTAAAATCTGCCAAGTCATTACACTCCCAAAACATATGTTTCCAGTTAACATCTTTCTTCTTCTTCACATCTGCAACATTTGCTGTCTAGCTGAAAAAAAATTCTTTGAAGTCTGCTTGGGGTATAAAAATACCTATGCAAACACTTTCAAGCAAAGATCTTAAACCTTCTGGACTTGTTTGCATACTTGAGAGCCATGCATACGTCTTCCCATTGTTTTCATGTAAATTGCCTTTACAGTCTCTCTTTCCATTATTTTCTAACCTCCTCTGATTGGTTGTTATAGTTATCATTCAATATTTTATATACCCTACTATTATCCCTTTTTAAACAGCTGCTTCTGTTCTAGATTCATCTAAAAACTCTACCAGAGCAGGTCTTTTACTCAGAATTCCCCTATCCCTTTCTCTTTCCCTGGACTCTGAGATCAGGCACTGGTATGGAAGGTAGTCTTTAGCCTACAATCCAAATGTCTTCTTGGCCTCATCCCTATCCATTACCTGTCCTGCTTGAGTTATTTGTTAACAGTGTAGTTCTTCATTTGCCAGATTTCTTCAATAAACTCCAGCCCCCTCTTGTCTATTTTCTGTACCCCTTCTTTCAGTCATCCCAGTTGCCAAAAATATCCTTTCTCCATTCTCTTATTGGCTGTCATTACTCTCTTAAGATCCACATCCAAAATCCCACTCTGTCTCTAGTTCTTGAATTTCCCCCTTACTTCACCATCATTCCTTTCCACTTTGAATTATAGCCTTCTGCTATTGTTATGTATTTGAGCCTTAAATGTGTAGCTCTAAAATATCCCTACAGACCTGGTAAACCTAGAATTGGAAAGATCAACTTATCCCTCTTAACTCTTGCCCTGTTTCCTTCCCAGATAATTTCCTTCAACTATTTATTAATTATTGTCCATAACTTCTCCTTAGGTTGATAAAAGTATGTCTGACCCGTATACAAGGGACTAAAAACATTTTCACTCTTTGTATCTTACTATCCATATCTGTAAGTAAAGTTTCCAGTTTCTGTTTCGTGTTATTTTTTAGCGTCTTCCCACATATCTTTAGCTGCCATAATAGAAGCCTTTTCAATCCATACTCCTAAATACTTCATTTTATCATTTCTCCATGGGTACTGCTGAACCAATTTGTGTGTAGGTACATAATTTACGACTATAGCCTTTGTTTTGTCTTCATTAATTTTATATCCTGAAAAGACTTGAAACTGCCTCAGAATGTTCCACAACACCGAGATGACCTTTTCTGAATTTATCAATTGCAAAATAATATAATCCAGAAACAAATCCAACCATTCGTGATTACCATGCCAATTATATCCTTGAATTTCTGAGACCCTTATTTTCTTTGCCAGTGGGTCTAAATAGAAAGCAAATAACAAAGGGATAAGTGGACAACCCTGTCTGGTTCCTCTGTTCAAATACAGCTTATCTGAGAGGAACCCTCCCACTTTAATCCTTGCCTTGGGTCCTTCCTATATTCTACAAATTAAACTTATTATTGTATCCGGAAACGCAAATACTTCCACTGTCCCACTCATAATGTCCAAGCTTTCTCTGTCACATGCTTTCTCTGTATCAAGATCCACCAACAACAGATGTATTTTCTTACATTCTGCTTCTCTCTGGATCATCAATGTTCTGCCACAAAACCACACTGATTTATGTCTGTTAATTTTGGCATCACCTTTGCCATTCATTTAACTAGTATAGATATAAACACTTAATTCTGGATTAAAATTTAAATGGGTCTCTATGAAGCTGGGTCTAAAAGGTCTTTATAATCTTTAGGTAACACAGCCACCACAGCTTTCTTCAAAGATGTTGATGCTTCCCTCCTTTTAAAGATCTGTTAAACAAAATTTTCCAGATCTTTATCTCTTTCTTCCCTCCTAATTTCCAAACTTTCACAAGAATACCATCTGTTCCTGGAGACTTTTCTGAACATTGATTATACATCACTGTTTTTATCTCTACTATCTTAACTGCTAGTTGATGAGCCTCATCTGACTTGAACCTTGGCATAATTAAATCTTCCAAAAATGCCTCCATTTGTACTTTTTCTTGATTTCCACATTTCTCTGCTTTATACAAATTTTCATAACATTTCTGGAATATCTCTAAAGTCTGTACAGGATCTCTGAATACTTTTCATGTTATAGGTTCCCTAAGTTTGGCGATAACCCTTTCAGCAAAATGTTGTGCTAAAAATTCTTGTACTCTGGAGCTGTTATCAAAAAATAGTTGCTTAACAGCAGTCTTTCTAAACTCCTGCATATTGTCCAGATACTCCCTTATTTTCTCTTTAGCACTTTGCATTTGCTCCTCCTCTAGTTCAGTAAGATTCCCTGTATTCTGTAATATGTTGTACTTTGTCTGCCCCTCTAAGTAATTTCAATTATTTCTTGAGGATATCTTTTTCTCTTTTATTTTGAACAAATTTTTAAACTCTATTTTCATTTTTTTTCCCAGTCACTAGCTATAACTTCTGAAGTTATTTCTGTCTTCCTTAATAACTCTCAAATAATTTCCACTACCCATTCCTTAAATTCCTGTCTTTTTAACTGGTAGGTAGGAAAGCTCCAGTGTCTTATATTTATTTCATACCCTGCATTTTTATTGGTATATTATCACAAATAGTTGTTGGATGTGTCTAAGCTTTCAGTTAAATGTACACATTCCTGTGAAATATAATTTATGTCTTGTTTAGCCTAGTTATTGTACCATGGAGAATAATATGTAAATTCTGTCAGATTTCCTACTACTGAGTTCACATATTCCGTACAAAATATTTTAATAAATTTCTTCGGAAATCTACCCTGTTTTGTTATAGTCTCCTTTTTAGGTTCTCCTGATACATCCTAACTATTGCAAATCAAATTTCAGTCCCCACCTGTAAATAATAAACTATGCTGAAAGCTGATTATTTATTTCTCCCAAAATGTTCTTAAGATCCATAACAGCAGTTTTTGGTAGAATATAAGTTAATGCCATTGTAATACTCCTCCCTTGCCATTAACCCCTTACTACCACAAATCTACCATTTTTCGTTTCCCTCACCTCTCACTATTGCAGTCCCCTCTAGCAGTTAGTTTAATTACTCTCCTTTTTCTCTGTCCCTGATAGTCTGCTGAATATCCATTCTGAAATCCTCTGTCTGTCAAATTCACCTGTAAGACCATTCGCATTCCTGGATAATATGAGCAGCATAGCCATCACGATAAAAAGCTATTGCTCCCTCCCATTATACACAACAGTTTTTTTTTTCTTAATGTGTATTTCCAGATTTTGTGGTACATGCAAATACTAATGTTTGGCAGGCTGATTTTTTTTTCTGCAGTTGTTTCTTCTCATCTCCATTTCATACCATATTACATTTTCCAAGACTTTTTTGTTTTAATTAAAATCCTCAAAATTGTATACTGTTCTATTAAGGCTGGTAGGGAGAGTACTGCCTGTTATTCACTTCCCATTCTCAAGTTGCTGATTTGTGCGTTAATAAATTAATAATCTGTTCCTTCCAGTTTTTCTGTTGCAGCAGAACATTTCAGGTTTTCTCTGCACGCTCTGTCTTCTAACACTGCTACTTTTTAAACAGTTCTTCTTGAGGCACAGGCTTTTTCTTCATGTTAACCTCTGATTTTTTGCAGTTTTATCAGTTTATCTAAATGGCTAGTTAAAGCTTCTATTTTTCCAGCCTTTTGTTTGAATTCATATAGTCCTTAAAAGTTTTATTTATTTTAATCACCAACAAGTACATTTAATTTATTTTCCCTCTAAATTACTGGAAGCCATCTCTTGGTTCAAAGCTGAAGCTTTAACTGTGTTTTGTTGAACAGCTGCAGAATCCTTTCCAGACAATGTTTTCTCTTCATCTTCATCTGAAAGAAAAAAAGGACTAATATGTTTAGGCTAGCTATCATTTCTAAAACGGGTGTATTTAACTTCATCCTGTAGATGGCCAAAACATGCTATTCATTTATTTCTTTTTATATTGAATTTTTTAACCATTTTAAATGTTGAGTGTCCAGCTGAACCCTTAAGAAGTAGACAAAAAATTCCAAATCACAGGTCTAAGATTAAAGAAGACCATTTACTACTTGATGATTATCTTTGACCTTGCCCTACAGTGTAGGAAGCAGATGTTAGTGAGAGGTTTAAAGAAGATGTTTCTTGTTAACTTATTCGATTTCTGCTTTTTTTTTTATGTAATATTGCTTAGGTTATACGATATATAACAATATATGCTTTTTTTTTATGTAATATTGCTTAGGTTATACGATATATAACAATATATGTGAAGTATAATGTTTATCATGTTAATAATTACTTTCATATGAATGTACATTAGCCTATGTCACAAGTGATGATAATTCAATAAAGTTTTTTTTAAAAAAAGTATAGTACAGTTATTAGGTAAAATAAGGGTTGGTTATCTTACTGCTCTGGCTGCAAGAAGTAACAGGGCTCAGTATGAAGAGCTTTCCCAGGCTGCAAATCCCCATTTTTCTGGCATATAATATCCTGCTTCCACTTGCCTACCGAGTCTTCCCCTTTGAGAAAGCATTCTGGTGTGTTGAAGAGTCCTAAGCTGCTTTTTTTTTGTTTAGATTTAGGAAAGAGGTATATGATTTGTGTCTGCTTTGTTTAAGATTTCATTTCCTTTTTTCCTTATTTTTTTTTCTTTTGTTTTCTTTTGTTTATTTATGAAATGCTTGATTTCTTTGAAGGAGATACATTAAACCATTTTATTATAGTTTATGCTGTTGTCAGGATTAAGTTCTGTGGCAGTCTTAGCTTCTGAAGAGTTTTCATGTTCTTGGTAGTTTTATAGGATGGTTGACAACTGTAAATGTGATTGGGCAGTGTTAGTGAATAAGTGGCAGAATGTTTGTTGGTGATGGAGTTTGGTTTGTTTGTAATAATCAGGTTGAGTGTCGAATGTTTTGAGGACTGGAGTTGTTTATCATAAAGACAGTTAACATGAGACCTAACCCCACCTTTGTACCTAAACTGCTATGGAATCAGCCTTGCATGGCACAAAGGGTTTATTTAAAGATGATAATCTGTTTTTGTCTTTTTCCAAAGCTAAATTGGGCTCTAAACGTTCTTAAGTTACCTTGTCTGGATGGCTCTTGGATTGCATTTCCTTTGTCTATAATTCAAATAGTTTATTACTTCCAGACAAACCAAATGCACATTCTTCTAGAGCTGTTTCTGTCTCTGTTGCATTAAAAAAAAAAACAGCTTCTCAGTGGATGATATCTGAACAGCAACCACATGGTCTACATTGCACAATTTTGTTAAACATTACAAGCTGGATCTTGTCTGCAGATCCAGAACAGCATTCAGCTCCAACATTTTCAGGGGTTTACTGCCCTGAAGCCACTCGGGATTTGTGGTAGCTGGGAAGTAGGTTCAGTAAATCAAGACAGATGGAGCAGACAACACAGGATGTGAAAGTTTTATGCTTACCATAATGCTATATCCTTGTTGTCCCTCTCTGTTTGACTCAACAGCCCTCCCTCCTTCCTCATTCCATATTGACATAATCCCTTATCCTCTGTCTGAGAGGATTACAATGGACCTTACTCGATGCCTTTCCAATTTCTTGCACCCTTTTAGGTTCTCTTCTTTCAAGGTACTTTCTGTTTGTCAGTGAGGACAGACTCGATCTGAGAAGTAGTCATAACAAATAGTGTTATGGGAGTAAGAGAGCTCAAGCACTGGAGAAGTATTGAACTTTTTTTTGCTGGCATAATTCCACCTTGAGGAGGATACGCCATAAGTTTAGATGGATGGAAGGGGGGAAACAAGGATCTAAGATTATGAGAAGTATATCACTTGCATTTTTTTCTCTCTTTTGTTATGTTTGGAACTTATTTCTTTTCTTTTTGTATAGTTTGTTGGATGCTCTCTTAATCTCCATTTGGTTGAAATATTTGCAGTGTTTTTAAGTTTTCGGTGTTGTTTCAAACCCAGCTGGCCCCTTTGTTTTGAGTAACTGGAGTACCTGTTGTCCTTGTTTAAATCAGAACATGCCTATCTGTCCAACAGAGTACTTTTTTTTCAAGGTTCTGACCTCAAAGCAAACAACTCTTAGATGATCCAAGTTGAAGCCCTCTGAAGGGAGCTTTGCAAATCTGATTTCCCCTTAGGCCATTCCTTCTTCAGTAGGACCTAAGCTTTATGATAGACATGTTTACTCTAGGTGGCACAGTGATTAGCATTTCTGCCTTAAAGTGCTTGATTCTCCATTTTGGTTCTCGTCTACAGTTTCTTCCACTCTTCTCTGTGCTCCTTGTGGCCTTGTGGATTTTTACCAGGTGTTTTTTTTTCACTCATGTCCCTTGTATTATTCCATAGGGGAATTGTCAGTTGTCTATATTGCCTGTGAGTATGTTTTTGTGTGTGTGTACGTGTGTACATGTATACTGATACACTGGCATCCTCTCCAGAATTAGTTTCTTTGCCTTGTATTCATAAAGTGCCAGGGTAGACTTTGATTGTGAATTAGATTAAGTGAATAATTGCATGAGAATTAATAAATGACCTGTATACAGATTTCAACATGCAACTGTGGAAGAGATGAAATTCCTTTTGCCTAACAGCATCTGCTCATAGTTAACTGTGAACTACATGTGTAGGTATGCAAAGTGACCCTACAATGTTTTCAGTTTGGATATAATATTTCTTAGAATCAGTTAATCTTTCATACCAAAGGTAATTTTGGTTTGTGTATTAAATCAGCTTATCAGTTCCATGTTTTCTTCCATCAGGAGGAAAACCAAGGTCAGAGATTACTTTGTAAACAAAATATCCCAGATTGCTTTTGCTATTGCATTGATAGGACTAAGTCAATTTACAAGACTAATGAAATTAGCCCTTCTTTCATGTAGGACTAGCAGGTCTTTTTTGAGTTATGAAATGGGAACTTTCAGTTGAACTGAGACTTTTTAATATTCCACCATTTGAAATACGGCAGATCTGTGATGGAGGTGGGTGGTGGTTATAGGTCACTCAGGTCGAGCTGCAACTTATCTTGCATCTTTCTTTCCAATGTCTCATTCATGGATTTTTGTTAAACTGTGACATGGTTTGCACTACCAGCAGTTTACTTGATATCTTGAGCTAGGCAGTGCAGGATATTTTCTCATTCAAGAGGAAGTGCAGGATATTTTCTCATTCAAGAGGAAGGTATCTATCTGCTCAGAAAAACTGACAGAAAAATTATTGAAAGAAAGAAAGCAAGTCGAAGATGTGGCATTGGCAGTTGTCATTCTAAACTATGTATTGCTGCCATAGGGAATATCTCATACTGCTGTAGTTTGTCTTTTTATCCATCAGTTTTCTTCTCATTTTACAGTTTACTGTTGGAAATATATGAATACATTATCTGCTAGTTTAAATGATGATTGCATCATTTTGTAAGAACACACAAAATGTAGCCATGTACTGTTGATCTTTAACACATTTTTGCTGCTTATAATTTGGATACCTTTCAAACAGCAGTAAAACGAATATCACTCTCTTTATTCAGCATCTGTAAATTCACAGCACTCGGGTGCATTGTAGTCTGTATTTTCAGATTTGCGGGGCTCATTCTTTTCCTTTGATTGGATTGATGTGGGTTTCTCTAAAAACTTGTCATTTCTGGTAAAGTCATGAATGTCATTTGTTGCAGACATGTCCCTGTAAGCAGCTAATATTAATATTAGTAGCTTTGGTGACAGCTGGATAAATTGAAGCAAAGTAAGTAATAAATAAATATCAAAATATTTACAGATTTTGTAAAAGCTAAACAGTGTTGTAACATCATTCTGGAATTAATGCTTTCAGTAATAGTTAATAATAGTAATAGTTAATAATATAGCTTGTTGTAAGAAAAAAGTATTCACCCCTGAAATGCTGCTTCATTTATCTTTGAATATTCTCTCTAATGCAGTTATCACAGATAACTCTGAAACTGATAGGAGGGTAATTAGGTTTTATGTCAAGATATTTTTGAGAAACACAGACATGCACATGTTCATATATATATATCTATGTATGTATATGTGTGTGTGTGTGTGTGTGTGTGTGTGTGTGTGTGTGTGTATATATAAGTAACAGGTTCATTTTATATACAGTAAGCTTACACAGGACTTTGAATGAAGCCCAGATCACCCCTCAAAAAAGTTTTGGCTTCTACATCAGTGGCTGTCAAGGCTTGAGGCTCTGCTGAATGCTTCTAGATTCAAAAGCATGTTCTTCAATCTTAAAAAACATGCAACCAGAAAGAAGTAACATCCTTCTTTTTACATTTCTGTAAAAGTAAGTAACATCCTTCTTTTTACATATGTGTACTCTAATAATACTCAAAAAGTTTATAGTACAGTTTGTTGGACGTGTTGTAGTAAGCAGGTAGTAAGTCTTGGTTTGCTGGATATAATAGTGAAAAATATTAGGAGTGTAATAGTAAAAAAGTAATGTATGAGAGTTTTTAAGGGAAAATGCAGATGAAGAAGATGGTGTGTATGTAGCTGTATATACACACACACAAATATGTATGCACACAATGGGCACATACGCATTCAACAACCTAGTACATTCCAGAGATTTAGTGTTGACAAAGCACAGGGAGAATGCAGGATAGAAATATGAGGCAGGGAGAAAGAGAGTACATAGTGTAAGGTTATGCAGCATGCTGCCAATGTCATGTGCTGGTTTATAGCGGTCTCAAGTTTTGACTGCAGGTTCACAACCATGTCCGTTTGTCATGGAGGGAGTTATTAAAATTAAGCAATGTGAGATTCAAAGCATATTTTTTTCTTTGGAACATCAGATACCGCATTTATGAAGGAGTAATTTTGTGTTGCATTCCTAAGTTAGAATTTTTTATTGCAAGTTTTTGTACTGTTTAAATTATTCAGGGCAAGCACATTCAGCAATCTAGTAATATGATGTAAAAAGATATAATGATTTTATGGTCAGTTTTCTCAAAATTTGTCAAAAATGTAAATACATTTCAATATAGATGTTCAGTATTTCTGCATAGTTTCAATTTTATGTCAGTTTATTGCCTCACAATGCTTGAGACCTGTATAAAAATAGGCATTACTGATAGTCTAGTAATCAATAAGTACTTTTCTGTCTGTAAATAGATAATAGTATTGAGCTTGTCTGCCATATAATAAAAGTAATGATTAAGTATAATGATTTGTTTAATTAAATGGAGTGACTTAAACACTAATTAACTCTGTTGTTAAAATTAATTAATATGATGTGTATAGCTAAGGTCGAAGTTTGTACCTTTCTGTTCTTCAGGTCTGGCAATCAGAAGAACCGTTATTAGGCCCCGTTTTATTCACTTCACCTGCTGTGAAGTGAGCATGATGCAGTTTCTAGTGCTGTATTATTTGGCTTGTTGATTAAGGGAAATTTTACACTAATGTCAAGTGGACTATTTATGGTATATGATCTGTTTGCATTTGCATTACATCATCAGCAGTTTTCTTTATTATATTATAATTCATTCTAATGGCCTGTCTAGCAAAACTGATCTCATAGGATTTTAAAAACACTGCAAATCAATCAGATTGTTCTGTTGCTTAAAGGGGTGGTGTTTCTTTTTATACTGACTCCTGAGACCGGAACCCATGATTTTTGTTTTTATATTAAAATTCAGAAGTGAACAGAAACAGAAATAATTTTGTAATGAATCTAGATTGTTGTTGTGCTGTTTTTTGTCATATATCAAGAAGCCTTTGCTGTATATATTAAATGTTATTTGTGTTTGTGATTGAAAAGGAAGAATAATGAAGAGCACTCTTTATTTGCAAAGCACTCAGCTTTGTTATTTCAGTTGGATCAGCAGTTGCATTTATACTGCTGTGATGCATAGTTAGTTTTATAATTTTAACATAAGGGCCCTCCCATTGTCTTCTTGTGCCTTTTCCTTGTAAGTAGGGTTCTGATCACATTGAATAGTAACAGAGTAGACACATTGGGAATGTAAGTAAAGGATATATATGTGATACATAAGCAAGTCGAGGGTTTTATGACTATTTTGATCACTTTATCTATTTATTATTTTATTTATTTATTTGCATTTGTTGACCGGGAGAGTCCGACTGGACACAGGTCCGTTTTCAGCGGAGGCCCGGGGAGAAAAGCTCCACATTAAGTATTATTTGCATTACACAGTTAAAAAAATAGCATTTAAATATAAACATTAGTCCAGTTAAGGACGCAAGACAAGAAGAAAACAGATGTAAAACAGCTGTAGAGCATAGTACAATTTTAAAATATGGTGACATATACTAAACATGGTTAAAATGTAGTTGAGATTCATCGGTGAACAATTGATACAAACTGTTTTTGAGGTACATAACAGCCATTAGCAGTTGTTGCTACAAGAAGTTAGTATTATGTGGTAGGTAGCTGGGAACATGAGTAGCCAAGCTTGCTAGGAGTAGGTTGTTGATAGGGGGCCAAAAGAGGTAGTGGGTGGGGGGAGTGAATGGTATTAGAGGGGGGGTTGCAAGGACATATCTGGCATGTTTTGAAGTGTGATTTTAGTAAGAATTTAAATTGGGTGAAAGAAGTTAGAGGTAATTGAGGATGGGAGGGAGTTCCAGAGTTTGGCTATAGTGCAGGAGAATAATGCTTCTCCAGCAGAGTTAATGGCTCTTGTGACCTGTAGGAGGTTTTTGTGGCTGGATCTTAGTGGTCTCGTGGTTATATAGGGTTGGAGTAGATTCTGGAGGGATGGGACTTTTAGTGGTTGGTTTATTAGTTTGTGGGCGAGTGTGAGTTGGTACCACTGAAGGAGGTGGGGGAGCTCTAGCCAGCCCAGTTCTGCTAGTGAGAGACAGTGGTGAGTACGATAGGAAGCCCCTGTGGCAAATTTGGCGATTTTGTTGTAGCAGGTTTCGAGCTTATTTAGATTGCAAAGTCTAAGGTTAGTAAATATTGGAGAGGCATAGAGTAGGGTAGAAATAAGATGAGAATTTGCTACTGAAATTTTACCTGCTTTGGTAAGTAGTTGTTGATTTCTATATAAAGCTCCTAGTTTTTTGTGCACTTTTTTAATGGTCATGGAAATGTGAATGTCAAAGTTCAGTTTATTGTCTATTTCTACTCCTAGTAATTTGATGTGTTCTGTAGGATGGATGGTGGTGTTGTCTTTTGCTGTGATGTTAAAGTGAGAGCTGTCTAGGGTAAGTTTGGTGGGTTGGAAGATTAGTAATTTTGTTTTGTTTGGGTTGAGTATTAGTTGGCCATCAGATAACCAAGTTTCAATAGAAGAAAATGCTTCCTGTGTGACTTTTTGCAGTTCTGGTAGGGAGTGGGCTGTGCAGATGATGGTTGAGTCATCTGCGTATTGTATGAGTGTGCCATGTGTTGTGGCTGAGGCTAGATTATTGGTGAAAATAGAGAAGAGTAGGGGTCCCAGGATGGACCCTTGGGGAACTCCTATGGAGAGTGGTAGTTGGGGGGGATAGGTTGTCCTATTTCCCTTTCGTGGCACCTACAGGTCCCCTTTTTGCCTGTTTCAAAACTGGAATCCTTGGTGCCAACTCTTCCTACACCACGGACCCAGTACTCTCCGTCTTTGGATCCTTTTTCAGGACAAGCCTTTAGCCCCTTTTTGGACCGAACTGACTCCCCCCTCAGGAGTGTTGGTAAGGTCCACCAGGAGTCTGTCTGAATTGGATGTAGTGCGCCTGTTCGATCAGCTGCTGACAGCCAGAGGGATTACAAATTTTCCTAAAACCCATCCCACTCCAGGTTTTGGGTCCATTGCCCCCTCGACTCCCATGTATTCTCCTCCCCTGGACTCTTTGGTTCCGAGGCCAATAGCATCAACGTCTTTTGGTGGAATCCTCTCCTCGATACCGACAGTGACCTTCTCTGAGGCTCCAAGGCCCGTTTAGGTTTTGGTTCCTTCGGAACCATCCCTTAATCTTATGCTTGGGGGGGGTGGAACCCCCAGCTCCAGGTATGGTTCCAGTTGTTTCATCGGTTCCGTTTTTGGATCTGGGGGTGATACCTGCCCCAGTTTTGCTGGAGGCTCCGTCCCCGGGAGCGGGCCATGACCCCGGATCCAAGATTGTCTTCCTCTTTTCTGGGCTCCCATTCCTCTTCGGGCAGACCTGCCTTCCGGGTGATGGGAGAGGGTGCTTGCTTCAGGAAGCGCTCCTCCTATGTCAGACTTTCCCCCTCCTCCTTCTGAGCTGCAGCTGTCACAAGCCACCTCCCCAGGACACCAAGAGTGCAAGCCTCAGGAAACCCCTGTACAGGGTAACCTCCTTTCTGAGTCTTCTTCAGATGTTCCCACTGAAGAACCACCTCTAAAAAGGACGTGTAAGAGGAAACACATGGACTCCCCGGAGGAGTCCCTCACTGAGGATATGGACTACGATGATGGGAAAGGATCCCAACAGTCACCCCCTGATGATGTCTTCTTTGGAGACATCCTGGAAATTTTGAGGCAGAGGGTTTACTGGAAAACCCTCCAACCCTTCCTCGGAGAAATCTGTATTCCTGCAGGCCTTCCGCTCTCGGCCCTGCCAATGAGTTAGTCCAGCTCATCGTGCAGCGGGCCTGGAAGAACCCTGATACCATTGAGGCCATTCCCCGGAGACCAGACAAGATACTTTCTCCTCCAGAGGAACACCCCCATTGGTCCAGAGGCTTACCAGTAGATGCTATGGTTGTGGCGGCTACCATAAAAAAGGACCTTGTGGAGGAAAGTCCTACTGTCCATCCACCCAATAGAGAGTCCTGGGTAGTGGACAGATTAGGGAGCAGTTTTGCTTCAGCGACCTTTGCTGTCAGGTCCCTGAATAATTTGGCACATTTTACGAGGCTCCAAAGAGATCTCTTCTCTGAACTCTCTGGAACCCTCATGGGTCAAGTTTCTGATGAGGCACACGATAAAGATGCTACTCAGCTTGCTACCCTAGAGTCTATCTCCAACTCGTCCATGAGGTTGCTGTCCCATGCAACCGAAGGGGTGGCTAGAGCTGTGGGTGCAAGTGTAGTTATGAGACACCACGCCTGGATGCGCATTTGTGACCTCACGGATTCTTTCAAGTCTTCCTTCTTGAACGCCCCTATCGAACCATGTGCTTTGTTTGTTTCTAAAGTGAAGGACACATTAGCTAGGTGCGAGCAGGATGGGAAACCCTTGTCTGACGTTGGCCTACATTTTTTATTTATTTATTTGCATTTGTTGACCGGGAGAGTCCGACTGGACACAGGTCCGTTTTCAGCGGAGGCCCGGGGAGAAAAGCTCCACATTAAGTATTATTTGCATTATACATTTAAAAAAATAGCATTTAAATATAAACATTAGTCCAGTTAAGGACGCAAGACAAGAAGAAAACAGATGTAAAACAGCTGTAGAGCATAGTACAATTTTAAAATATGGTGACATATACTAAACATGGTTAAAATGTAGTTGAGATTCATCAGTGAACAATTGATACAAACTGTTTTTGAGGTACATAACAGCCATTAGCAGTTGTTGCTACAAGAAGTTAGTATTATGTGGTAGGTAGCTGGGAACATGAGTAGCCAAGCTTGCTAGGAGTAGGTTGTTGATAGGGGGCCAAAAGAGGTAGTGGGTGGGGGGAGTGAATGGTATTAGAGGGGGGGTTGCAAGGACATATCTGGCAAGTTTTGAAGTGTGATTTTAGTAAGAATTTAAATTGGGTGAAAGAAGTTAGAGGTAATTGAGGATGGGAGGGAGTTCCAGAGTTTGGCTATAGTGCAGGAGAATAATGCTTCTCCAGCAGAGTTAATGGCTCTTGTGACCTGTAGGAGGTTTTTGTGGCTGGATCTTAGTGGTCTCGTGGTTATATAGGGTTGGAGTAGATTCTGGAGGGATGGGACTTTTAGTGGTTGGTTTATTAGTTTGTGGGCGAGTGTGAGTTGGTACCACTGAAGGAGGTGGGGGAGCTCTAGCCAGCCCAGTTCTGCTAGTGAGAGACAGTGGTGAGTACGATAGGAAGCCCCTGTGGCAAATTTGGCGATTTTGTTGTAGCAGGTTTCGAGCTTATTTAGATTGCAAAGTCTAAGGTTAGTAAATATTGGAGAGGCATAGAGTAGGGTAGAAATAAGATGAGAATTTGCTACTGAAATTTTACCTGCTTTGGTAAGTAGTTGTTGATTTCTATATAAAGCTCCTAGTTTTTTGTGCACTTTTTTAATGGTCATGGAAATGTGAATGTCAAAGTTCAGTTTATTGTCTATTTCTACTCCTAGTAATTTGATGTGTTCTGTAGGATGGATGGTGGTGTTGTCTTTTGCTGTGATGTTAAAGTGAGAGCTGTCTAGGGTAAGTTTGGTGGGTTGGAAGATTAGTAATTTTGTTTTGTTTGGGTTGAGTATTAGTTGGCCATCAGATAACCAAGTTTCAATAGAAGAAAATGCTTCCTGTGTGACTTTTTGCAGTTCTGGTAGGGAGTGGGCTGTGCAGATGATGGTTGTCATCTGCGTATTGTATGAGTGTGCCATGTGTTGTGGCTGAGGCTAGATTATTGGTGAAAATAGAGAAGAGTAGGGGTCCCAGGATGGACCCTTGGGGAACTCCTATGGAGAGTGGTAGTTGGGGGGATAGGTTGTCCTGCCAAACAACTGCTTGTTGGCGGTCAGTTAGGCAACTCTGAAACCAGTTGATGACTGGTTGAGAGAAGGATAGGTTATTGAGAAGAGAGATGAGATGTTTGTGTGGGACCATGTCAAAAGCTTTAGAGAGGTCTAGGAACGTAGCTGAGGAGAGATAACCTGCATTTTTATTTTGTAGGATAGTGTTAGAGAAAGAGAGTAAGGCGGTGATGGTGCTATGGTTAGGTCGGAAACCAAGGTTGTCTGCTGCTAATCTAGTGGTTTTAAGTTTAGTTAGTAGTTGTTTTATTTTGGTGGTAGGAACAGGAGAGAAAGAGAAACTAGTTGGGAGATTATTAGTTCTAGTTGATGGTGTGGGTTTATGGGGGGGATTGTGTTGTCTAGCTAGTGATAGTACGGTTTGTGTGAAGTGATTGTTGAAAGAGGTAGCAATATATTCGGAGGAGTAAGTTAAGTTAGGAGTGGGTGTACTTACTTTACCTGGGTGGAGGATGGAGTTTATTGAGGACCAGAATTGTTTGGGGTTATGTTGGGAGGAGGTAAGGGCAGACTGGTAGTATTGGATTTTGTCCTGTTTTATAAGCTTTTTGGTTCTGTTGTGTAGTTGTAGGAATTTGTGCCTAGTAGAGGGTGTTTTGGTTTTGCACCAGTTGTCCCATGCTTTATCCCTGTTTTTCATTTCAGACTTCGTGTTTTTTTGTAGCCATGGAGATTGTTGGGCTGTAGTTTGGGAACGTCTTATGGGGGCGTGGTAATTAAGGATGCTTAGGAATGTTTTATTAAAGTAGTCAACTGCGTCATCTAGTTTGAGGTATTTTAGAGGTTGCCAGTTACAGTCTTTTAGGGATGAGCTGAGTGAGAGAGCGTTGAAGTTATTTTTTTTGCGTATTTGACGGTAGATGATGGGTTTTGCTTTATAAAGGTGTTTTCTTAGTAAGAAGGTTGGGGAGTGATCACTGAGGCTGTCAGATAAGCAGCCTGCTATATATGACTGGGAGCTCTTATTGACTAGTATCCAATCAAGGGTAGTGTGTTTGTTGGAGTTATTTATCCTAGTAGGTGGCTGGACTAGTTGGGTGAAGCCATGAAGATTTACATGATGGTTTGGGTGGTTGCAACAGCAGGATTGCCAGTCAGTGTTGAAGTCTCTTAGAATTAAAGTTTCTTGGGGTAGGTGGTGAGTAGTCCAGCTGAGGAGGTTTTCAAGTGGAGGGATGTTGTGGCCAGGTGGAAAGTAGCAACCTATTATGTTTAAGGTTTTATTTTGGTTTATTTTAAGGTTGGCATATATTATTTCTTCCTTACCTATTTGGGGAGCTGCTAAGTTTAAGATCTGGATGTCTAGATGCTGCTTAAATATTATAGCTATACCACCTCCTTTTTTGTTTAGTCAGTCTACTCTTAGTATATTGTAACCAGCAGGGAGGATTTGCTCATTAGTAATGTGTGGTTTTAACCATGTTTCTGTAAGGATCACTACATCAGGTGAGTAGAAGGCTATGGTGGCATGGAATTCATGCACCTTGTTGCATATGCTTCTAATATTTAGGCTTATCCGAAGGAGGTTGGTTGGCTTTCTATTGGCTGTGATTTGGGAGATGTGGTTTGTAGTCTGATTATGAGGGGAGGGGTTGGAGATAGAGGGACCAGGATTAGGATGCATGTCTCCACTGAGTGCTAGGTTGGATATGGATGAGATTATTAGATTTATCAATTTATGTATATGCTTGCTTATAAGGGAAGTTTTTTTAGTGTGTTCTGTGGGTAATAGGTATAATGGTAGGGTTATGTTGGGTTGAGAGGTTGTTTTTAGTTTAGGTACTGTGGTCTGTAGTCTATATAGAGGGTGTATTGGGAAGGTTGTTGACCTGATGAGAGAGTAGTAGAGTAGAGGTGGGATACGAGTTGTGGTGTGTGTGGTGGTCAAGTGCAGGAATGGTGGAGGTTTGGTAAGATGTGATGTATGCAAGGAGTGTGCGTGCAGTGACTATAGGTATGGTGTGCTTGTACATATTGGCTGAGTAGGAGGGATAGTAGTGAAGTTGTAGGAGGAAGTATAGGTGTGGTGATTTTATAGGTTGAAGGGTGGTAGGGGTTACTGTTTGTAATAAAGGTAGGACCACTGGGGGTGGGAGGGAATTGGGGGAAGGTAGCGGGCAACAGATGAAGACTATCAGTAGGTTTATAGGTTATAATGAAAAGGGTTGGCCCTGATTAGGCTACAGTTGTTCTTGTGGGGAGGGGGAGGATCAGAATAGACCAGAAAATATGGTGGATTACCAATAGTGTAATGGAAAGGGCTGGCCCTGATTAGGCTGCAGTTGTTCTTGTGGGGAGGGAGAGGAGGAGGATCAGAATAGACCAGAAGAGTGGTTGATAGCAATAGTATGATGAAAAGGGCTGGCCCTGATTTCACAGATATGCAAGTCTACAGAAACAATAAGAAAATACAGTAGTTACTCTGACTTGCTTGTTTTGCATACCTGTCTTATTGAAATAAAATAAGCCAATTTTACCAAGGAGTTATGTGGAAATTAGGAAGACAAGAATTTATAAGAGAAAAGGTTTAGTAAAAGTAGAGAAACAGCAGAGCATACAAATAGTACAGCATCTAAAGACAGCTTGCAGTTAGAAGTACAGAATGGGGGGGGGCAGCTAATGTTCTGAAACAATAAGAAAATCAGTAGGTACTTTGGACTTACTTGTTTTGCATACCTTTCTTTTGAAATAAACACTTGTAACCAGGAGTATGTGGGATTTAGAAAGACCACAAGTTATAGGAGAAATGGTTTAGTAATACTAGAAAAACAGCAGGGCTTTCAAATAGTTGAAACAGCTTGCAAAGGGAGACTGCTGTTAGACAGTACAGTATGGGGAGGGGCAAACTAACGTCTGTGATGGAGTGCTTTACTTAAAAATAGAAATTAAACAAGGGCTAGCAAGATAAAACATACTTTTTGTATATTTTGAAAATAGCACTCATTCCAAGGTTGCCTGGTTCTGTTAAAGAGCACTGCAGGCCAGTAGATCGAACTTGGCTTGGTGGGGATCCAGGGAAAGAAGAATTAAAAGGAGAAGTTTTTGTATATTTTGAAAATAACACTCATTCCAAGGTTGCCTGGTTCTGTTAAAGAGCACTGCAGGCCAGTAGATCAAACTTGGGTTGGTGGGGATCCAGGGAAAGAAGAATTAAAAGGAGAAGCTTAGGTATGAGCACTCCATCCAAAGAGACAAGCAGCTACACCAAGAGGATTTTAAAAATGGCTCTTATTCCTTGTACATCATATATATTTTTAATTTTTTTATATTTTGCACATACAGTGGCTTAGTATTTCAGGACTTTACCGTGTACATCTTCTCACATAAAAAATTGCTAAGCTTGAAAATCAGCATAGCGATAGAATGTATTATATTTTAACAGGTACATGTTTTAAAATGCAGCTCTTATTCCTTGTACATGATATATATTTTTAATTTTTTTTATATTTTGCACATACAGTGGCTTAGTATTTCAGGACTTTACCGTGTACATCTTCTCACATAAAAAATTGCTAAGCTTGAAAATCAGCATAGCGATAGAATGTATTATATTTTAACAGGTACATGTTTTAAAATGCAGTTCATGCATGTATGCTTATGAGCAGTATTTCATTTTCTGATGCATGCAGTTTACTATTTATTTTCCTGTAAGTATTCTTGTAGGAATAGTTAAAGCTAGTAAAGATTAATTGGGTATTTTTCTTTGAAATCAGACCTGTCCTACTGTATTATTTTAAGTTTCTGTGTGATCTCTGAACTCTTAGATATCTCTGTGGTGTAGTAGTTTTGTCTTGTGTTGTAATTATTTATTATTAAATATTTTTAAAACCTTCTGCCTTTGGCTGATTTGTGTAGAGATAAGCTCTAGAGTACATTGCATATTTATAGAGGTTATTGTAACAGGCCACTCTAAAGTGAGCCTTGACTGTTAGTCATACTACCATTGGATTATAATACTGCACAGTAATTATTGGACACCATTTTAAGGGCCTTTTAGTAGCTGATATTATTAACTGGGTAATGGCAGTAATTACTACCATATAGTCTGGGTAAAGGGGCACAGCTGGTGAATCTGTGTCAGCGTTTCCCAGGAGTGCCTGTGAAGTTGTATAAATACTTATCTCAAAGTGTGTGTGTGTTGTGTCAGCTACTTGGCATGGACACAAAGCACTGTTTGGACAGAGAGGGTACTGGAGGTTCTAGCTTGCCCAGTTAGGCTGAGACTTGGACCCTATAGCTGTGCCAGTGGGGAGTCTTATTGGGGACCTGGTGAGCGAGGGAGCAGCCAGCCCCAGACTGTCTGTGATCTTTGTGTGCACTTAAGGGAAATTGTACTTTACTATGTGTATTAGTATCCTTTTCTCTTCTATGAGATGACCTCCCTGGTGTTAGTGCTGAGGACTGAGGCTCCTTGATTGCTGGGCCAGGGCACGGTCGTCACACATAGTGAGAATTTTTTTCAGAACTCTGTTACGCTTCTGTAGTATCTTTCAGAGATATAAACTTAAAGCAAAAATAAAGTTGCTGGAAATTTTTTCATTTCTATTACAGTGAAGAGTTGCTCTGTAAAGCAATAATCTGACGTTGTTAATCTTCTTCCTTGATGGGTACGGTTCAGAGCCCTCGGAACTGAGTCGGCCTAATACCAAGCTCGTGTACACCAAAAACTCTCGTGCTAAGTCTGCTACCCACAATGCCCTTCTCCCAGTTACCTGAGATCTCATTTGCCGCGCAGCCATATAGCAGCGTTTCACCTAGGTCTCCAGCTAAGTGTTGTATTTTTTTTTCAAATTTACTGTATTTCTAAGTTTCTTCTCCTAAAAACTCTTCTATATCTTATTATCTCAACTAGCTCTACCCACCAGTATCCTCTTCTTACCATTGTTGGTAAATGCCCTTCTTTACCCTTGTGGTATTCTTAATACCATTGTTGGTATTTTTCTCGTTCCTTCCTTTCTCTATCCTTTTTTTTTCGAATTGTTGAGTCTATATTCTCAGTGTGTCTGAAAAGAAAGGGACTTCGGGGTTTAAGCATTCCACTTCCTGCAATGGTAAACTCCCCAATAGTGACCTGCATGATGATTGTGTATATTGTTTGGTGGTTTCCCACTTATCTGTGAAACCCCCTGTCAGATTTGTATCAGTTTCAGTCAGCGGACGCTTAATGAAAGTAAAAATAAACTTATTTTGAAAGGCCTGCTTTCCTCACTTTTTTCTGAGGCTCTTTCTGCATCTGAAGTCTCAACCCCTCCATCAAAGGACAAAAAAAGTCCTCATTCTGACCCCTCGGCACTGGCTGGTGATAAGGGCAAGCCTCATAAGCATAAGGCCCACGTGTCTTCCACGGAGCACAAGATTGCCTCCTCGGCTCCGACCACCTCGGTTCTGAGTTCTGCTCCAGTGGTCTCTGCAGATATCTCGATGACTTCCACATTGACGTTGCCCTCGGCACCGACTGCTAGGGTTCCAAGTGTTATTTCGGCTCCAGCCTTATTGCCTCGGCACTGACATCGCCCATCTCCATTCTGAGATCGGTACCGACCACTTCTTTGGAGCTGTTAATGACTTCCCCTCCAGCTGTTCCCTTGGCTCCGAGCCCTTTCGTGGCACCTATAGGTCCCCTTTTTGCCTGTTTCGAAATTGGAATCCTTGGTGCCAACTCTTCCTACACCACGGACCCAGTACTCTCCGTCTTTGGATCCTTTTTCAGGACAAGCCTTTAGCCCCTTTTTGGACCGAACTGACTCCCCCCTCAGGAGTGTTGGTAAGGTCCACCAGGAGTCTGTCTGAATTGGATGTAGTGCGCCTGTTCGATCAGCTGCTGACAACCAGAGGGATTACAAATTTTCCTAAAACCCATCCCACTCCAGGTTTTGGGTCCATTGCCCCCTCGACTCCCATGTATTCTCCTCCCCTGGACTCTTTGGTTCCGAGGCCAATAGCATCAACGTC
This sequence comes from Protopterus annectens, assembly GCF_019279795.1. Taxonomy (NCBI): domain Eukaryota; kingdom Metazoa; phylum Chordata; order Ceratodontiformes; family Protopteridae; genus Protopterus; species Protopterus annectens. The sequence continues at coordinate 452,600,306 of NC_056726.1, forward strand.
TTTTGGGGGAATCCTCTCCTCGATACCGACAATGACCTTCTCTGAGGCTCCAAGGCCCGTTTAGGTTTTGGTTCCTTTGGAACCATCCCTTCCCCAATCTTATGCTTGGGTGGGGGTGGAACCCCCAGCTCCAGGTATGGTTCCAGTTGTTTCATCGGTTCCGTTTTTGGATCTGGGGGTGATACCTGCCCCAGTTTTGCTGGAGGCTCCGTCCCCGGGAGCGGGCCATGACCCCGGATCCAAGATTGTCTTCCTCTTTTCTGGGCTCCCATTCCTCTTCGGGCAGGCCTGCCTTCCGGGTGATGGGAGAGGGTGCTTGCTTCAGGAAGCGCTCCTCCTATGTCAGACTTTCCCCCTCCTCCTTCTGAGCTGCAGCTGTCACAAGCCATCTCCCCAGGACACCAAGAGTGCAAGCCTCAGGAAACCCCTGTACAGGGTAACCTCCTTTCTGAGTCTTCTTCAGATGTTCCCACTGAAGAACCACCTCTAAAAAGGACGTGTAAGAGGAAACACATGGACTCCCCGGAGGAGTCCCTCACTGAGGATATGGACTACGATGATGGGGAAGGATCCCAACAGTCACCCCCTGATGATGTCTTCTTTGGAGACATCCTGGAAATTTTGAGGCAGAGGGTTTACTGGAAAACCCTGCAACCCTTCCTTGGAGGAATCTGTATTCCTGCAGGCCTTCCGCTCTCGGCCCTGCCAATGAGTTAGTCCAGCTCATCGTGCAGCGGGCCTGGAAGAACCCTGATACCATTGAGGCCATTCCCCGGAGACCAGACAAGATACTTTCTCCTCCAGAGGAACACCCCCATTGGTCTAGAGGCTTACCAGTAGATGCTATGGTTGTGGCGGCTGCCACAAAAAAGGACCTTGTGGAGGAAAGTCCTACTGTCCATCCACCCAATAGAGAGTCCTGGGTAGTGGACAGATTAAGGAAGCGAGTTTTTGCTTCAGCGACCTTTGCTGTCAGGTCCCTGAATAATTTGGCACATTTTACGAGGCTCCAAAGAGATCTCTTCTCTGAACTCTCTGGAACCCTCATGGGTCAAGTTTCTGATGAGGCACACGATAAAGATGCTACTCAGCTTGCTACCCTAGAGTCTAT
>NC_056726.1:452606416-452841416 GCF_019279795.1 Protopterus annectens
AGATTCATGACTACCGTAGCTAGGCTTAAGCATAGGCCAACTAGGTGGCCACCTAGGGTACAACTCTAGGAGGGGCACTTTTCCAGTATTTATTTATTTTGTATTTTTATTGTAAATAAATGTTTTCTTTAAAATGTGTTGAATGAATACAGGGAAAAACTGAAGAGTAAGACAATCTGTGTGAAAAAAGGAAGAAAAAAGTAATCTGGATGGTGTAGGTAGACCAGGATGAGGGCACCAGGTGGTGTGGGAGAGGTGACATGCGTGAATGGACGTTCCTTCGTTGAAGGTTGTGCATCAGGCCCAGCAAGTCGGCACGTAAAAATCTACTGCCAATCATTAGTGGACCGGAGTTCCGCTGTGGCGACCCCTAACCGGGAAAAGCCGAAAGACACAACAACAACAACTGAAATTTAGGTTTTAGCCATCGCTGAATCATAGGTATTTAATGAGAATAATCTATTTGCATCTTTCACCCACCAACACCATGTTTAGGATGTTACTTCTTTCTGGTTGCATGTTTTTAAGATTGAAGAACATGCTTTTGAATCTAGAAGCATTCAGCAGGAGCCTCGTGCCTTGACATCCACTGCTGTAGAAGCCAAAACTTTTTTGAGGGGTGATCTGGGCCTCAAGCAAAGTATTAGAAGAGCAACTGTCCCATGTATTGCCCAACAACAAGCTTTTTTGTTACTCCAGCAGTAACATTAGAGGAGGATGATTTGTTTGTTTATTTACTTATCTTACATTTAGAATGCTCAGCTGGAAGTTCCCATTTTCAGTGGAATCCCAGGTAGGCAACACCCAAAACAACAAACAAGATAACAGCAAGTTACAGTAGACGTTGTGCAGTTAGGTAATACATTAGTCTGCAAATATTCACAGTGTAGTCCTAAACATAAGAGGTTAAAGTATCCAATTGGGTTATACATGAATTGCATTTTTTAAAACAAGTATTGATAGAAATTAGTAGCAAGCGAAAAAGATTCTTTATAGCTTAAATCAGCTGAAAGATCCAATAGTTTCCCAAAATGAGAGCTGTATAGCTCCAGTTGTGTGTAGCTTCATAAGTGAATGATGCACTTAAGTGATGCTTTTGACATATTGTTGCAGAGGGGAGAGGCCAGAAGGGATTTAAATGGCCATTTATCTCTACTAGTTTTAATATCTGAAGTTATAAACTGGAAGATCTCTGTACAGAGCCTTAGACAATCTATCGCCAGGTAGTTCGTATTCCCATGTCCTTCAGTAAATTCAATGACTCAGAGTTTTCAATCTTTAATGGGTGAAATCTGGAATCGTTCACAAGATAGGAACAGTTTTATAAAAGATTGTTGGATGGTATGATGAATCATTTATTGTTTCGTAGGCAAGTCCTACTCAGTCAGTATACAGGTTCTTAACAAGCCTATTCAGTAAATCATATTCAGAAGTTCACACCACCCTTGTGGAATGCAACTCAGGGTAGACCAGGGGAGAATTTGTTGCTGCCCATCCAGTTGTTTAGGTATACCTTGAAGATGCCAAGGGTGCTAATATGCTTGACATGTAGTGGAAGTTGCCCCAGAGATGGGGGATACACTGGATATGAATTTGTCATGCTAAGTTGTTTTATTTGTCTAGTGATGATGACTGTTTAGGTCATTTAATTGGTATTTAAGTAACTATTTGTTATGCAGAGGAGAAGGTCAAGGAGGGTCAGATCTTTCATGTCTCAGATCTCCACTTTGGAGTCTATAACAGACCAAGTGTAGGGAGTTTGCTGGCAATCTGTCCATATAGCTGAGGATCTTGAGGCCATTGATCTTTTGTTAGGAATTTCTGAGTGCTCTCACTTTGATATGTTTCAACAAATAAGTACAATCTGGAGAAGGATATGCTTTAATAAAACCTATGTAATGAAGGAAGTGTTTTTAGTTCTTTGACTAACTTAAGAACTTTACTAGGATAAAACAATTGTAACTGGCCATCCACAACATTAATAGAAAATCAAACATTCCAATATAATAAATAATATAAAAATAAACTGTTAACATAAACTTGTCTGAACCCTTATTTCCTAATGTTTTGTCTTATCTTTAAAAAATCTAGTGAAAGTGATATTTTCATTCAAATCAGGGATAGTCAAAGTATTGTACCTTAAATGTTAAATTAGGAATGCTTTGGGTGAAATTACACAAATTAGTGTCTTTGTTCTTACTAGCACATATGTGCAAAACAATCCTCTGTCTATACTTCCTGTATATTTTGGCTATATAAAAGAGCTATTACATGAAGTACACTGTGCATAGTAAAGAAACTTTAGCTAAGTCACAAGTTGACCTGCAGAGAGTACCAGCCTTTGAATTTGGAAAAAAAAAATGGCAACACATGGACTGCTAGCCATTCATCTCCACAATTTACAACAAAAACATGAGAATATCCCATTACTTTTATTAGAAACTTTGTTGTGTGCCATGACACCTGAACTGTGCTATAACTCTTTTGAAATGTCTGGACTTCCTGTCAAGAAAGTAGGCTTCCTTTTGACTTTATTTAATTATTTATTCCCCCACACTATGTTCTAGTGTTTTTTGACAGTGTTCTTGAGGCTTTGTGTTAGCTGTAAATTTAAGAGAACTGTATTAACTCTACTTTTGTTCACCATTTTGTTGCTAACTAAACCTCTAGAACTTTTACAGGTACCTGGAACTGACTTTAATATCATGCCTTCTTGACAATGACACTTTCTGAAGAAATTTACTATTTTCTTTTAGCTATCAATAAGAGCAGTATTTTCAGAAGTCAGGCTAAATGTCATAAAAGTGACTTGTAACAATCCTCCTTTTTGTGTGTTGGGGTGCATATGAGTAAAACACAAACATGTATTTCCTCTGAAGGCTTTTCTATAAATCTTGGTTTATAACTTACCTTCATTCTGCTTATAAGCTGAAACATTGAAATAAGTAATCTCTTTAACATCAAACTTCATTTCAAATTTCAAATAAGCAGATCTACAAATTTTTAAGAAAAGTCTGTGAATGATTGAATTCTATAAAATAACTATGTTGTCAATAAAATGTACATAAAATAAGCTTCTCTTTAAGTCCTAAACTTCTGTTTTTTTAAGTCGTACACATTCCTGATAAACTCCGTTTATGATCGGCTACACTATAGCATCTTGACTTCCAGTGAATGTTTGCTCAACTCTGTAGTGTGTTAGAGTTTGCTGTAGGTGTGAGAGGATTCCAGTATCTGACTTTTTCATTCTCCAGTTAACTCCACATGTGAAAATTTCTTCTTCCATAGCCTATCCAAAAACAAAATGACATTAGATGTTTTCACTCCCTTTTGGCCAAAGAGGCTGTTGTATTCATTTTTCTTCCACCACTCTTGATTCCCAGGATTCTTGCCGTAGTTTGCTGGAACATGATTTCTCGACATAAACAAAGATATTTTAGTCACATCAAAAGAAAAATTGCCAGTGTTGATTTTACAAGGCAAAATGGCAAAGAAACGGTCAAGTGTTCAACAGAAATAATGGGACTTCTTGGATGGCTGTACACTCATCTGTAGGTTGATTAAAGCTCTGTGTGTAAAATCAGAAACTTTGAAAAACAGCCATTTATTTGGATAAAATTCAGTTATTTACTACACTGCCTGTATATCAGCAAAAATGAAATCTGGAAAAATTAAGTGAAAATCATCTAGAAAAGGATAAGAAAATACTGTATAGGGAAAGAACCTTGCAGCTGTTCAGCAAAAAGCAGTTCAGGTTTTAGTATCTCTACAGCCAATGACTTCTGGTAGTTTAGAGGAAAAATCAACTAAATGCATTCAGAATTGCTTAAACTGAGAGAGGCACTGGAGAAATATATACAGTCAAATGACAAAAAGCTGGAAAGAACAGAAAAAGCTTTAAGTAGCTGTTCAAACAAGCTGCTAAAACTGCAGAAATTAGAGACTGAAATAAGGGATAGACTGGTGTAATACAAGGCTTGACAAGAAGGATAAGAACTGTTTAAAAAAAAAAAGTAGGGCTAGAAGACAAGGCAAATGGAGAAAACCTGAGATTTTCTGCTGTACCAGGAAAACTGGAAGGAACGGACGGAATTAATTTTATGTACAATTAAACAAGTGGACTGGTATTCCACAGCAGTATTTGTTGGTTGAAAAGGCAGACCATGTGTATGCTCCAAATATGGCCATGAAAAAGAAGCTAAGGCCTATAATAGTAAATATGCAGTCATATCAGAAGAAGGAAGTGCTTTTGGCAAAATTGTGGCAGAAAGGTAAAATGTTATAAACTGGGGACTCCAGGGGATTTTTGGAAAATGCTTATTCACTATATACTAGATAGAAAAGATGTGAATTTATATGTGCAATTTGAAGATGTTGAGAGGCATATGTGAAATTCAAGTTGCTATAGCCAGATGTCTTCAAAATGTTTTTTTTTTTTTTATGATGGAGCTAAACCATTTCTGGATGCAGAACAATTGAAGGAAGAAAAGTTTAGCCAGCAAAAAGTGAGGCAGCAAGTTAAAGGGGGATTGCTTTTCAGTCCTTTAAACAGTGACACAACCCATAGATGGAACTTGCGGAAGATTGAGTGACAGAAAAAAGCTCAGGAGTTGACTAGGAAGAAAACAGGAACACCTTGGATTTGTATCGTAGATTATGAAGAAGAAGGCCAACAAGAATAGGAAAGTAGGAAATAAGCAGTGAATTGCAAAGTGTCATTTCCATAAGATGCAGTTTGGATATGAGAACTAAGCTTCTGCAAACAGTGGAAAGAAAAAAAAAGACTGGAAGTTTGTGGACTCTTAAACTGATAGGAAGACTCTATAAAGTGTATTTTCCACTTTGTTTTTAATGATTAGAATGGTTACTTTTTTTCTTAATATTATGTACATGATTGTGTATTGCAGTGTAAAGTAGTTCTGTATAATAAGCTGAGATACTTTAAATGTGAGCTTGGGGGGTGGTCTTATCACTGACTGCTGTTAATTCCAGTGATAATGAAGTGGGAAATACTAGGAAGGTACAATTTCAGCTATAATGTATGTGGGGTTTAATACTGTAACAGCATAAAGGATAGATACAAGCAGCATAATGTTGTGATCTTGGGTTGCAAGGGGAAAGAGGTGGAAGTGAACTGATCATGTGTGTGTATTAACTTATGATGGTTCCCTTGGTGATTTTCATACAGGTGGAAGAGAACACTAAGATCAGAGATGAGCTATGTCATGGAAATGCAAAAGTATTAGCTGGTGTTTACCTACTAGCAGAACTCTATGGATGTAGAAAAACTTTCTGCAAGCACAGGCAATTAATTAGGAAATAAATGAGCCATGAACTTTGAGACATCTGTATAAAATTAGTACTCAGAGGAGAAGTAACAAGCAGTTTAGTGAAAAATAGATGATCTGATACACTGAAGGGAAAACAAGCAGATACACTCCTAGTGGCATCTGTCACGTCTGTATACATCACAACAGTGCAAATGGAATCAAGGACACTCTCTGCTAAGGTTAAAATAACTGAGAGCATGCAAGCTGTTTTTTTACATCTGAGAAGGAAGGGTAAGAATGGGTAGTATGAGTGTGAGAAGGAACTCAGCCTCTAACATGCTTTTTCAACATGATTAAACCTAACTTTAGAATGCGTAAAGCCTGTGGTTGCAGTTTGTTGAGGGGTAACTTTCCTTTCTGGAAAGTGTATAGTTGTGTGCTGTTAGTTAAAAGGGACTGGAAGGTTGAAAATGTACATATTTTGTTTTTGGAGTGTTTTTAATTGAAATGAAATGTCTGGGAAAATGTGACATGGGTTCAAACAGAGACGAGCTACAATTACATATATAATCAGCCTGCCAAACATTAATGTGTGCATGCAACTTGCAAGATGGAAACTTGTATTCAAAATAATGCATCTCATCAGAATCACTGCCATATCACTCATATCATGGAATGTGAATAACATCCTAGTTATGGACAAGAAGCAAAGATTATTGAATTATATTGAATTATGTTAAAAACTATAGGGTACAAATAACAGTGTTATAGGAGGCACAGATATAAATGAGCATGTGAATTTGGCAAAGAAGGGATTTCATAATGGGAATTCAGCAGATTATCAGGAACAAAGGAAATGGAAAGCAATAATACTGATTATGGGAGGGCCTCCAGTAATGCCAGGGGAGGAAGAGAAAGAAAACAATGGTGGATGTGTGGTAATAAGGGATTAATGAAAAGGAAGGAGGATTACGTTTACATGTACATATATTCCACCTAAAACTGCTGTTAAGGAATGTAAGATAATTATGGGATAGATAACGGAAACCCCACAGCTGATCTCAGAGAAAATGGGAAGAAGGAATTGAGTAACTTTGTGAGTTCTTTCAGTCTGCTAGTAAATCAGTGAGTGAAGTTTTAAGTTTGTCACACATTTTACATTGGAAGAAAGAATCAGAAATACGATCAAGTTTCTATTTCATTTACTATAATAAAGACAGGTGATGTAGTTTTACTGGACCATTTCCTGAAGTCATGTTATTTCCCTAATAGCAGATTATAAGCTTTTTCATATTATTTCAGTAGAGCTGCAACAACTTTTTCTAAGAGTTTTTAAAGGTGAAATGAGCCTGACTGTATTTAGGTAGACTGTGGGTTGGGTTCTATAATGGAAGGCTTCTAGAGGTTAGGGAAGACAACAGTTTCAGTACTGATATGCTGTAGAAGATTAGTTATGAAGATTAGTTATGAAAATAGTATGTACTTTAAAGTGTAGAAATGACCGTAGTTGGAGAAAACATAAGGAAATTGGGGGATCAGGTCAAGTGTCTTTTCTTCAGAGGGTTATTCATCCTAACAGAGTTAATTTAATTGTTAATATTTTTAGGTTGAAAGTGAGACATCAAGGCATTGCCTACTCCTGAGATAGAGGAACACGTATGATTGTTCAGCAGAAGAATGTCGTTTGTGTTACGTTTCAGTTGATGGATGCTGTTTGTGTTATTTTTCAGTTGATGGATGCTGTTTGTGTTATTTTTAGAATTTCCAGTAAGCTTTTTTTTTGGCTTATTAAGGAAAGATAAGCTTGCCTTGCTTTTAAGTAGTTTACCTTGATCTGCACAATTACTTTTTACATGGTTTGAAGAGTATAATATTTCCAGAAAGAAGTTGTTTGACTTGTTAGAATCCCAAAGCTTCCCTCATGTCAGTAGTGTTGTACATTTTGGTAATAATCTATGGAGTCTGAAAGGTTTTGACTTGATTTTTTTTTTATGAATAATTGTCTTGAAGTTGAACAAGAATATTGATGAGTTATGGCAGGGAGTATGAGACGTTATGACTGAAATGGGGAACTTTTTTTTGCTTTTATTAGAGTAAGAGATTGGACAGTAGACACTGAGCAGTTAATCAATGTGTGGTTTACTTGACCTTTCTGACGCACTAGTAAATACTTACTCTAATGTTTATCAGATTTCAGAACTGGTCTTCTAATATAGTGAAATTTTTTTTTTTGGTTAATGTTATGAATGGATGAATGGGAATCAAGTATAAAAAACTAAGGTTTAATTTACCCCATAAATATGTGGTGTGGAATGTTGGAGTATGGAAAGAAGTGAAGGAGAAGGGATATAAAGCAGGCCGATACTAATTCTGAGCTTGGCACCAGCAATCCATTGACAGATAAACCAGTTGTCTGTGAATCAGTGCCTTTGGGGCAAGAATGATTCTACTGGTAAGGGGTGGATTTGTCAGTAATTTGACCCTGGCCAGTTGTTGGTTGATTAGGACTTTGGTTTTGAAATACTTGGCATTATTGCAAAATAAAGTGAAGAATACTATTGTAAGATTTTGTCTAACAGACTATAATTCCTGGTGATTATTGTTTATATTACGGAAGTTGTGTTTGAAGGCAGTGAAAAGTAATCCTGATACTGCCAGTGTTAACAGTGATAATGTGGGAGCCTGAATTTTTAATTAAAACTGAACCATGTTTGGATTTACTGTTTTTGGCTGGCATTTTTCAAGTTTAATCTCTACAGAATATCAAGTGAAGTTGACTACATTACTAAACTTTGTACCTTTTTTGGTGTTTGCTTATTAGATCTAAGTTTTACAACATTTTTAATGGTTTGTTTAGTTAACATTGCTGGCTTTGTGTTTGAACAGTCACCAGGCTGTTGTATTTGATTGCACCTTATTCTAGTTAATCTAAGTGTTTTCTTCGTGCTTTTGCACTTGTATGGCTTCTTGTTGCATTAAACTGCAGTTTACGTAAAATAGCTGATACTGAATATTTCCTTGTCACCTGATTGTGCAACTGATAGATCCCCACTTTGTTACAGTGAGTGTTCTTTGTAAATTCATTAGATAACACCACCATCTAGCTAATAAACAATGTTTTTCCTGTGACTTTGGAGATACAGATATGTTTCACAGAGAATTCCCATTCTCTGGAACAGGCTTCCATCCATGTGAAGCAGAGTTCCTCCCCATCCTTATTTATGCACCACTTGGATGAATGGATCGGTAATCTGAAGTCACTCCTGGTCTGGCACCTATGTCTCTGATGGACAGAGGCAGTCAGTAAATCGCTCACTATATAAATCAAATTTGTGGGTCACATTTGGATTGCATTACTTGGCATATAAGGGCCATAGTGGTAATTAGACTAGTATACTCCTATGAACCTATATAGTACAGTTTTTGTACATTTAGGTATAAATGACTTGCCTCCCTGGACTGTATGAAGAAAGATATCATGGTCTACTCAGAATACGCCATGAGACAAGCATAAACCTAGCCTTGAGCAATGTTCTGCTATCACCAAGAATGATGCTGTAGTATGAACAAAAGATAATTGACAATGGTGTCATTCAAGGGGTTACAATATATATCAGCCTGGGAAAAGATGTCAGATGGTTTTAACTGCTTTACCAGGGATAGCCTACACACCTTCTCCAAAGGCTTCAGTATATTGGCCAAAACCTTTTCCAGCACTGTAGTGGCCTAATTTAAGCAATGCCAGTCTTCTAAAGCTTCCAAAATAACTAAACAGAATCTGGACAGTATTAAGGTATTACTGTTCAGTGCTAGGCACCTTAACAAAAAAAAACAAAAAAAAAAAACTTCATATCCTGCAAGCACTACTTATCCTGAAAAAGATCAGTATATGCTTTTTCACAGAGACCTGGTTCAACACCTTTGAAAGCACTCCATCAGTGCAGGGCTTCAGTGCTTATCACTTGTACAAGCCCACCACATTAGTGAATGCACTCAAGGGGGACGTGCTTCTATATTCCTTAAAAAAAAAAAAAAAAAAACCTACCTGACTCTTTAAACAAGAAAATGCCCTGGAACCCTTCCATGTCCAACTTACTATGAACAATATCACTTATCGCTAACTAGAGGCCCCCTCTATGTTTCTCTAGGCTCTTACCTCCTACCAGACAAGTATGGAGACCCTATGTATTAAGTAAAACTCCATTCTCTGTATTCAGAGACTAGGGAAAGGCTAATTTACTAAAACTGAGCTATGACCTGCCCAAATTTAAAATATCCCTCCACCTCGATGACTCTAATACTAATGCAGAATTTTTACTGCCAAAGTCTATGCACATGTAAATAGCTGTATCTATCCCCACTCAAAAGTAAACACAATGGTAAATTCAAAAGTAAACCCCTATGGTGGAACCATAGAATAAGCTGTGTAATAAAAGAGAAAAAAAATAATTGTACTAAAATAAATCTATTTCTCAAGAAGCCAAAAACACTCTTGCTAAACTAAAGAAGGAGCTCTGTATTCTGATCAAGTCACCCAAATCTAGATATGAGGTAAAAATATCCACCCAGGCAAAAGATAACGGAACCTTCTTTAATTATGTTAGAAACCTCAGAAACTGTGCAGAGTTAATAGTAAGTGTTATCTCGGACCCAGAGGATATAGCCAATCTAATAGGCAACAAATTCAGTTCTAATGTCACCCCCCCTCTCCTTTCCAATATTCTTAGACTACATACGTGCATCTGCAGCCCCCCACCCCCAAATCTCCCAGGGACAAGTTCTCATGGCACTACTCAAGACCAAGAACAGAAGGTCTATGGATTCAGATAACATACCAGGCTGCCTGCCAGTTAACCTCAAACAAGACTTCTCAGGACCCCCCCCTACACACACACACACACACACACACAGAGGCCAATTCAGTTTTAGCCTCAAAACAGTCTTTGCACTGTATGAATGAAGGGCAGTAACAGTCATTTCCTTGCATAAAGGTGGGGCTTCAGTGGACCCAGGTAATTATAAACCCATAAGCCTGAGCTATTTCAATTGTAAGGCTACCGGAAGGGATCATTACAGAACTAATAAATGGGATTATATGTAACCCACAGACCGAGTGGCTGCGATGGTGCTGCGATTAGTGATGTCGCCTCATAGCAAGAGGTTCTCTGGTTTGATTCTCGGCTGGGGTGCCTTCTGTGCGGAGTCTGCATGCCCTCCCTGTGGCCACGTGGGTTTCCTTCGGGTGCTCCGGTTTCCTCCCACATTCCAAAGACATGCCGTAGATGGATTGGACACTGTAAAATTGGCCGTAGGGGTGGGTGTGTGTGTGTGTGTGTGTGTGTGTGTGTGTGTGTGTGTGTGTGTGTGTGTGTGTGTTCGCGCAAGTGAGTAGTATGAATGAACCACCGTGGCAGGGCTTGCCACCCGGAGGTGTAAAACTTGGCTTGAGATGGTTGTCACTGCGGAAGTGACACACTGGCCCCATGTGCAAAATAGGAAAAGGGATTGAGGATGGATGGATGTAACCCGCAGACTCTCAACCCATCCCAGTTTAGATTCGTCGAGGTAAATTTCTGTGAAAAAATCTTTTGAGTTAATGGATGAGGGCAAATCAGTGCATACTGAATATTTGGATGTTGCAAACACCATCCCACACTTGGCATCATAGACAAACTCTTCTAGCTAATTTTAAACCCTTTTGTAACTTGTTGGATAGCAAATTAGCACACACAGAACTCACAAAATAAGTGTGTGCAGCTGTACCCCTCCTAAAATATCTGTCGCTAGATGAGTATCTTAGTGTTCTTTCTTTGGGACACTCCTCTTTGGCATGTATTTCTTAAAGGTCAAAGTTAATGTTAAAGGTTTGTGGCTGACACATAGATATGCTTTCTGCCAATTCATGTTACTTTAAGAAACACAAACATACAAGCTGGTGAAAACCTAAAGATTGTGGGCTATCTTAAACTCCTCTGAAGCAACAAGATCCTACAAGACAGTTGGTGCCAAAACCATGGACTAATACTTAATGGAAAGAAATGTAAAACTGTGTTCTTTGGCAAGCATGACTGTCCTCTTAACTATCACATTGACAATACCCCTCTGAAAATTGAGCCCATAGTTAGAAATCTGGGAACCTGTGTCGACAATGAGCTGTCCTTCAATCACCACATATCCACTATTGTAAGGAAGTCATTTTTCATCTCACAGTTTATTCTAAATGAATGGCATCTAGATCAAGGACGTAATTGTCACACTGTACTCTGCACTCATTGGGCCAGTCATTGAGTATAATGCCCTTTCAGTGTCTAAACACTTGCACAACTGGAGTGACCACAATATTTTGTCACTAAAACATCAAGAGTCTAAATCATAAAAACTTTGCAGAGCATCTCATCATACAAGCTTATCATACAGGCTATTCAGGGGTGACCTCTTCCTCACTTGTAGAGCCCTCAACAGACCCTATTCTGTCAAACTTATTTCACATTTGCAAATCCAGTGGTGGCATAAGCACATTCTCTAGGGACCTAAATCTTTTTTTGCAAAATTAATAGAACATACTGGAGGGATAAGTATGTATGACAGAGAATATCACTCCTTTGGAACTGCCTTCCACTCCACATAAAGCACTTCTGTTACTCTATCCAAATGTAATTTGGAAGAATGGATGGGAAACCCTAGTTTACCTCCCCCTGGCCCTCATGGATAGGGAACATGTGTAATTATTCCCACATACACTTGTTTGACCAACATATAAGTACTAATTAGCAATGGATTGCTAGGATAGGATTCTTAAGATTCACACATATCAGTAGTCTACTAAGTACCTATGAACCTAATAAAGTAAGCAGGGAAGAGATATAAAGGCCAAGGGAGAGAGTGAGCTGTATTAAAGTATGTGTGCTGCATTGGCCATTGTATATGTAGCCTATGAAAAGAGATGGGTAAAGAATTAAAATAGTTGAGAAATAAAATTAATAGGGAGTACCTATGAAGGTAGTGTATGCCTAGTAAGGGTCAGAAATGGGTCTCATCCCATCACCAAAGGTACTCAGACTTCAACAAGTAAAGAAGGCATCCCCTTCTGTTTATATAATATGGCAGCATTGCATTCAGGAAAGGTTAGAATGCCTACTTTTTTTACTGCTGAGAAATGCACTGTTCTACCTCATATGCCTCCATTATTTAAAACTCTGCAACCTAGCCTACTCTTATTTAAGACTATCAACAAAGCAATGTGAATGAGGAAATAAATGGAGAGTAACGTGGCTGATAAGTTACGCAAAATATTAATGCTGCTTGTTACTTTCAAGGTAATAGTAATTGGTGTAATAGTCATTTAACTCAATATAGTAATGGGTTTAGATATTTCTCTGGGAACTTCCAAGCAACACCTCAACACACCTGCTTTCTGCATATTCATACTTGCATTAATATTCATAAACATACAAGCTGGTGAGAACCTAAATATTATGGGTGACACATCTGTCATTCATACTTTCTTTTGAACAGCTGGAGAAATCTTAAATTATGTTGAATACATAAATGTGCAAATGACATCATTTTTATGTTTCTTTAATGATCTAAATAACCAAACAACAAGGGCAGACCTGTCTGTCATACGAAAACTCACAAATGCATGTACAAGAATGCTGCTGCAGTATGCGTATAGCTTGAACATTTACAATATACTTCAAGTTGTTTGCAAAACATTAAAGAATTAACATTAAATTGTTTGCAATACACGACCATTGTGATCACATTTCAAAAAAATAAATAAGTAAATAAATAATTAAAATAAACTTATGAGAGCAAGGTTTGACTGCTGAGTGCATTCTGATTTCAGGAAAGAGATACTTAAAGTGTCTTTATGACATTAGAAAAGTTTTATTATGCACCTTTCAACACTTTTAGACTAGCAGTAGTCAGTTCCCGCCAGCAGAGAACAAAGATGAGAAGGTAAAAAGTAAAAAAGAGCTGTTAAAGCTGTTGTACACTTCACTGACTCACACAGACGCATATATTCAGGAAAAGGAGGAAAACAAAAGAGTGGTAGAGTAAAGTCTCTAACAGCTTTGAAGCTGTTTGCTCTTCAAAGAGACTTGTGCATTATGATTGTATGGCCATATTTATTGTTTTGTCATTCAAAGCTGTAAACCACTTTGTGCTCCTGTCCTTTTTTTCTGTACCTCGCAGTACATGGAACAGATAAAGGTCCATGCACTACAGAGAATTATGTTCAGGTTTCTCTGATCATCTCATTTGTTATGTGCTCTTGACATGAATGTCAGTATACACCTGATGAGCTTCGCTTTGCTCTTAAGGTGAATTTCTTGACATTGTGTCTCAAACATATAACAAGCTGGTTATAATTGGTGACACAGTTAGAGTCTTCTATAGCAACAATCAATGACTGGGCATGGTATATTGAAGATATCTGATGATCTTAATTTTCATTCATTCCTCAACAATTGGGTTTGGATCCAACTTGGCCGCTTACAGCTCATGGATACTGAAAACTTTCAAACTCCTCCCTTAGCCATAATGCTGTAGTCCCTTACCATACCTCAGATCTCGTTTGGTGCCTTCATGTACGGATGTGGTCACTGTTACCTTTCGAGCTTTAGAGTGATTTCTTGTCAGATAAGTAAACAGAGTATCTCTATCTCTGTTTTTTTCTTTATAGCTGTTTTATTCCTCCCTTATCCTACATTTATTTAGTGCAAATTAACTTACCATTGTTGGTAATTTCTCCATTTCACCTATACCCTTGTGGTAACTTCTTTAATTAACATTGTTGTTAATTTTTCCTTTTCCTTCTTATTTTAAAAAAAAAAAATTTTTTTTGTTTTTTACATATAGTTTGTATTAAACAGTTATTTTAGGACGGCTGAAAAACCTTCGGGATTTAAAAAGTGCAAAGATTGTGGGCATAAGATCCCTCTGTCAGATGCTCATGATTCTTGTGTTTATTGTTTAGGACCGGCACACTTAAAGGTGTCGGGCAATATTTGTAAAGCTTTCAATCCTCGGGCCTTTACCGATTGGAAAAATAAGCTGATTTTGAAAGGTGTTCTGCCTTCTACAATCTTTTCTGAATCTTTATCTGGAGCTCATACCTTTAAACCAGACAAAAAGGAGTACAGAAAGTGTCTATTGGACCCTTGTGAATCCTCCACTCTGTCTTCTGATTCAGTCACGGAGCCAGCCAGCAAAATTTCGAAATGTTGAATATGAAAACTAATTCCTCAAATCCGATCTGTCAGGGATACCCTGTCTGCTTCATTGGATCCGATATTCCCTCAGACTCTGTATGCATCCTCTCTAGATCTTGTTCCCTCCTGGCTGCCATTGCCCCTTTTTAGAGAGATGCTGCCATTCTAGGTCCCCTTCAGTGGCTCCTCTTCTTGTTTTTCCAGGAGCCTGATGGAAGCAGATGTGGATAGAATGATGGCTTCTCTTGGCACAGATAGAGATGGCAGTTCTCCCGGCTCCTACCCCTTTGGGTCCAGAGACTTTTTCCACTACTACCCCACCCATCTTGGCTCCTTCTCCTATCCAACCTTTGGCTTCTGAGCCCTTGGATCCAAGTATTCCAGGACCGTCTGTATCGGATCTGAACATTGTTGCGTCTTCTGCTCTAATACCTTCTCTGAGTAGACCGACTCCGAGTGTGTCAGAGCTGTAGAGTCATTGTCGGGCCTGAGGTGTTAGAGTCGACTCCGAAGTTGTCAAAGCCGTATCTGCCCTTCAGAGCCTTGGCATTGGACAGCTCTGCTCTGACTTCTGCCTCTGGTGGACTGCCTTCGGGTCAGAGGGAGCCAACAGTCCAGAAGCATATCTTCTTGGCTTCGTTGGCCTACTTCTCCCCAGAGCATTCTGTCTTTGAGGTAGTGGAGAAAGTGTTCTCTGCTTCTAGAGGATGGATGATCCCCCCTCCCCCTTGGATCTTCCTTCTAAATCCCATATGTGTTTGTACCTGGAGCCTCAACTCTCTACTCCACACTCCACAGGCACTTAGACTCTCCTCAAAGGTTGCTCACAGAAGATACAGATTTTGATGTGGGGGGAAGGATCCCAAAGATCATCACCACCTGATGACGTCTCATTTGGAGACATCCTGGAGATCCTCAGGCAAAGGGGTGGTTGGTCTACCGATAATCCTTCCCAAGAGGAATTGGTATTCCTGGAAGCATTTGGGTCTGGCCCATCTACCCCCTGGATGACTTTGCCTGTTGATGAGCTCATTGATTTGCTCTCTTTGTTAGTGTGGAAGGAACCTCTAGGTGTTGAGCCGATCCCCAAGAGACCAGGATCCTGACACCACCGAAAGGAAGAGAATTCCGGAGTAATGGAGCACCAGTAGCTGCCATAGTGGCAGCCACAAAAAAGGAACTCGTGAACAAAGTTCATCTGTCCATCCCCCTAACAAGAGAGTCCACTTTGGACAGATTTGGGAAGCGTGTATATGCTTCAGTGACCTTTGCACTTAGGTTGGTGAATTATTTGGCATGCTTTACCAGACCTCAGAGGGCTTTGATTAAAGAACTTTCTAGATCCTTCTCTGGGACCATTATATCTGAGGCACAGAACTCTATTGCCTCACAGTTGGCTATCGTTCAGTCGGTCTCAAATTTGTCCATGAGGCTCATTTCACATGCAGCTGAAAGTACCTCAAGGGCAGCAGGTTCAGGCATTTCCATTAGGAAACTTGCATGGATGTACCTGTTTGATTTTAGGGAGCCCTTTAAGTCCTCCTTCATCAATGCTTCCTTTGATGGAAGTTCTTTGTTTGTATGACCCTAACATTAAAGACGCACACTCCAGGTGTGAGCAATATGGCAAGACCCTGTCTGCAGTGGGCGTATGTTTTTCGACTCCTCAAAGAACGTTCTCTAGGAATCAATGAGAGGGTGAAAAATGTGGTTCAGAAAGTCCCAGAGTCCTTTCCGTGATCCAGGGGTGAAGGAGGGAATTCTAATGGAACACGCCACCCGCATGGTAGAGGAGGCCTATAGAACCAGATGTCCAGAGAAAATTTCTCTGACAGACCCTGCCAGTACTCCTGAAAGGATGCCCAGTTTTCCACCTCTGGAGACAGTTGGGGGTCATCTGTTCCTGCACCAGAGAGCATGGCTAGACATTACACAAGATACATGGGTGCAGACAAATATTGTCAGAGATTATATAATACCCTTTTCCCTACCCCCCCTATTCAACAGTCAACAAAATTCCCGATGTTCCACCCAGTCAGAAGAAAGCAGCAGCTTTAGAAATAGAAAAGCTACTAGAAAGAGTCACCTAATAAGTCCCCCCAGACCAGAAAGAGTCTGGAACTTGCTCAAGATTCTTTTTAGTGCCAAAGAAGACAAGGGACTGGAAACCAATTCTGGATCTCAGCAATCGGAATAAATCGTTCAGTATACCAAGTTTCAGATGGTCACAGTTTAGTCTGTTTTACCTTCCCTGCACAAGGATGACTGGATATGCTGAGTAGATCTTCAGGATGCGTGCTCTCACATAAAAATGAACAGATGGATCCAGGAGATAGCTATGCTTCTGGCTGGGAACCAGTTATTACCAATTTAGAACCCTGCCATTTGCCTTCACCTCAGCCCCCAGGGTGTTCACCAAATGCATGGCAGTAGTAGCAGCTTACTTGAGATGGCAGGGGTTATGATTGTTTCCTTACTTAGATGATTGGCTCATAACCGCTCTGACCGGGCATCTCCTGATAAAAGCACAAGAGTACATACTCCAGCTTTGCTCTTATCTAGGAGATACCATCAATCACAGGGAATCCCAGCTAGAGCCATCTCAGACGTTAGAGTTTATAGGATCCTTGGTTCAATACTTTATTAGTGACAACCTCCCTTCCCTTAACAAGGATACAAACTATTCAATATTAAGCCAAAAAGATAATTCAAAATTCTTCTCTGTCAGCTCAATTGATTTTACAAGCCTTGGGCTCATCTGCTGCGATAGTTATGGTTCCATTAGCAAGATACCATATGAGAATTCTTCAGTGGACGCTAGCATCACAGTGGTCCATTTTGCACCAACCTATGTCCACCCAGATCAGAATAACTCAAGCATTCAATCTTGTCGATTTGCTCAGATTAGATATTACAAGGCTGTTGCTTCATTCTTCCTCAGCACAAAGCTATGGAAACCATGGACACTTCCCAAATAGGAGGGAGGGGTCACTTCTTGGCAAAGACAGTCCAAGGCATCTGGTCCTGTGAAGAGGCCAACAGGCATATCAATGTGTTGGACATGAGAGCAGTATTCCCAGAATTTTAGGCTTTTTAGGACTCTCTCCCTTTCGGGACTATTGCGATTCAGACAGACGGGTGCTCAGGTTTCATCCCACATTCCAAAGACATGCAGCAAATGGATTGGGCACTCTAAACTGGCCCTAGGTGTGTGTGTCTGTGCATGCGTTCAAGTGTATGGTAAGGATGAAGTACCGCAGCAGGGCTAGCCACCCGGCAGTGTAAACCTTCATAGGTTGGTACTAGGCTATCGGCCCTAGGGCCTATACAAGCCTAGCCATAACAATTCCCTGGCTATTTCTTCCCACCCTGGCTATTTCTTCCCAAACTATTTACTTCCTGGACCCCTTGGCTATCGAAGACTGTCACTGTTGAAGTAACCCTGACCCCATGTGCAAAAATGGGAAAAGGGGTTGAGGATGGATGGTTGCATAGATACCTGTTTAATTATGTGTAGACTAAGGAGTTGAATAAAATATTTACTGCAACTTTTGTCTTAATCTTTTAAAGCAGCCTGGGAGGAAAAAGCTAGATTATTGCACATGCGTATTGTATTATAGGATTAGGGGTTGGGGGGGTGTGGATGCTTGAGAAAGTTTTGTGTGTCTGTCCTAATGCTTGTGTCATCCATTCTGTGGGCAGAGTTCTTTAGCATTAGAATTACTGTCCCTTTAATATTTTTGCAAGATTTAAGTTAATGGCTTCACTGTATGACAGAAACAAGACATAGTAGCCTGTATGCTATGAATGTGCGTAACAGAAAGCATTTTTATATAATTATATGCACATTATATAACTTATAAATAACATGTTCTAAGGACCTAGACATTTAATTTGTCTTGGAATATCAGGGTATTATTGCTTAGCAAAGCAAACATTAATTTTTTGTTACATTTCCCAGAATAACTCAAATTATTGCTTGTATCATATTTTTTACCCTTTCTATAAAACACAAAGAAAACAATTAACTTTTGGTGGTGTGATGGAAGGAATGAATACTAGAGCCTGTAAAATATATTCTCCAGGCCTGATCAGTTCTCTGGGCTCTTGAGGTTTAGTGATTGAAATGGCAGGAAATCACACTTTCAGGACACAAGAAATTGACCTGGCCATCCATCATGTGTTAGCGTGGTTTGAAGTGCTAGGTTTCTGCTCACAGGCATGTGATTTAGTAAATACTCGGTAGATGAATAGAGCTTACACACAGGGGAAGCTATCAGTGTCCTTCAACAGCCTTAGACAGCGATTCCTGCTGAGAAGGCTGTCTGACAGCAGCTCATCAGTAACTGGCCTGTCACAGTCAGTGGTGCCCACCAACCATTTCCATGTATATTAAATGCATTTTTAATATTTGCTTCACTAGATTTAATGAAGAAAATTCAGTTTCCACACAACGCACTGTTCCCTAAAGTGCTTTAGTACAAGGAAGGTAAAAAGACTGAGCTTTAAATATACTATTATTAAAGTTGCTACTTATTCCATAGTCACTTTTCAGAAAGAAAATGTGGTGGAAGAAATAAAGTAGTTATAGAAGGGTATAGCAGAATGCTGAAAAAATCCATTTATGAAAATCCTGTTTACCTGTCTCTTTGCTACTACTGCAGATAATTACATTTCTTCAAAGCAGTGTTGCTGTTTCAAACTGAATGGTGAATAAACATTATATGGCATTTTCTAACGTGAAGGGGAGCCCTTCCAAGTTGTTTTTTTCAGCTAGATGGTTCCCTTCACTATATAGTCTGAGCTTCTCAGTGGTTACTAGTGCTGATATTTTAGCCTTACCAGCAGAAGTTTTACATGGAAAGGCTGTTGAAAAATGCAACCATTAAGCAAAAAGTGAACAAACATTGCCCCATTTCCTATACTGTTTCTTTGTGCTTAGTGACTGGGTATTTGCTGTGTTTAGTTGTTTAAGTGGTGTAACTCAATGAGCTTTTACAGAAATTTCATTGCGCATTCTTAACAGTTCTAACCTGCATCAGTATTACAGTTTGGTTTATATTCCGTTTGCTGATTTGGGAACAATTGCATTGTGACCAGTGGGAAGGAGAGTATGACAAAGGGAGAAGTTCTGACTATAAGACAATTTAATGGATTTTTTTTTTCTTTTTCCTTTGGTCCTCTTTTGACCATGAAGTTTACCCTCCAGTACTCTAGTGACCCTTTCATTCCTCCCATGGGGGAGAACCCTACATGTTGTTCATTCCTTGAGGATGAGGATTGAGGTGACCAAAGGTGGCATTTGTCATCTGTGAGGAGGATTAGAATTTTCTGTGAAAGGCCCTGCCTCTCCTGTGCGTGCTGACTGGATTCCAAAGAGATGGCATGCAGTGGGGAGCGGTAAGCTGGGGGATTTAAAAATTCAGGGTCTGTACCAAAAACAGAACAGATGGAAATGATGGCTCTAGTAAGTGCTCTCAAGTCTCTGTATCATCTTTGGGGTTTAAGCCCTCTACTAGTAGTCACAAGATAGTACCACACTGACGTGGTATACAAACGAATATGGAGACGCAAGATCCTCCCCCTCTGCAGACTAGCTGTGGTAGCCTGGTAACTAACTAGCAGTTCTGCACAATCAGTCTCTACAGGCTACATACACTCCATCAGAGTAAAATATTGTTATGGACAAGCTGAGCAGGACCGGGACAGCCCCCAATAATTGAAGTTGAACCTGGGGGTCCAGGAATTGATCCAACTGTGAGGAATTCCTCAAATAGATCTGTTTGCCTCCATTTGCAGCGGATGACTAAAGAAAGTCTGCTCCAGTACTCTTTGCACATATGAATGGATGACAAATATTTTTCCACTCCCATTATTGGGAATGTTTCTTTATAGCTTCCCACCCTTTCCTCTGATAAACAGGGTTCTTCTAAAAGTTCAGAAGGATTATCCCAAGATAATTATGGTACCCCCTTTTGACCCAGGCAACAGTTGATGTAATGTGATCCTAGCTCGCCTACATTCATTACTGACTGGCTCGGAGCCGAGAATTGGCTCCGACTCGGCCGCTATAACTAGCACAAAGTCTCTCATTGGCTGGGCTAACCCTGTATCCCAGGATGCACCACGCCCAAACCCCCAGATCTCGTTTGCCGCTCCTAGAGTAACGACGTGGTCTCGACTTGGCTGTGGCTAAGTACCCTCTCTTTTTTTACTTTAATAACTGTTTGCTCGAGTTATTATTTCCAAAAAGCTATTTTAATAGCTACGTTGTCTGTTGTTTCCCTTTTTGTAATTGATTGCGGTTTTTTGTGTGGTAATCCTTCTGTTTGACGGGCTAGGCCTGTTTAACTTAGAGGGCCTTTGCCCTATCTTGTGTCTTTAGTGTTCGGGCGTTTAAGTTAGAGCCCTTTCCACCCTCCCTCCTTGTGTTGCTGAGTGTGTGGTCGTGTTTCCTTATGTCTGGCAAGGGACAAAAAGAACATAAGCCATCTGGCTTTAAAAAATGCACCAAATGTGCGTATAAAATGTCTTTGACTGATGGCCACGCCATCTGTGTTTATTGTCTTGGTGCCATACACTTGCAGGAATCCTGCAGTGTTTGTCATGCCTTCTCTTCCAGGGTTTTACAGGAGAGAAAAAATAAGCTTATCCTTAAGGGTTTGATTAAACCCTCCTTTGAGGAAACTTTAGCGTCTTCTCCCCCCTCAGAGAAATCCAGGTCTAAGACTAAAAAGAAGTCTCCGGCTCCGGCTAGTTCATCGGAGCCTCCGGAGAAAAGGTCAAAAGCTATATCTCCTTCCTCGGCTCCACTGGTCTCGGAGCCGCAGGAAGTCTTGTCTGTTTCAGGGTCGGCTTCTTCAATTCCATGGAAGTTGCGGTGGTTCTCGAGCCTGCTTTGGCTCCAATCCCTTTGGAGCCGACTCGGAGCCATTCCCCCAGTATTGTCTCGGTTCCGACAGAGAAGGTTTCTCGACCCCCTTCTCTCTCCTCCAAGTCCTCCAGGCTGTCTGATTCGGATGTGAATAGGGTGGTCCAGAGGCTCCTCCAGTCGCCAGTGTTAACTAAATTATTTTCGGCTCCAGCCCAGTCGGCTCCGGAGCCAGCCACGATATCGGTTCCGTTTCTTCCTCCTCCGACAACCTCGGTGTCGTCGGAGCCGGAGTCTGCCAAATCGAGTGAAGTCCTTGGGTTGGCTCCGAAACCTCCTGCTAGTCTTTAGGATCCGACCTCGGCTCCAACCTTTTCCATCCCTTCTACAGGTTTCGGTACTCGGGTGTCCTCAGTCGAACCCGAGGGGGATACATTGGGGCTTCAGGCTTCGGCTCCGAGTCTCCCCCTTGGTGCTTGGGCTAGGGGTACCCCGACTCCAGTCATGGTTTCGGAGGCGGGTTTTTCGTCCGATTCTGGTGGACCTGCCTTCGAGACTATGAGGAGCGCACTGGCTAAGTCCGTAGTGACTTCACCTGAATCGGCAACTCCATCCCCAGATGCTGCGACTAGAGCTTCTGGTGCCCCCCTATCTCTGGACAGCGGGGCTCCTAGGCCTGAAGATACCTCCATGTGTGGTCCCCTGCTTTCTGAGGGCCCTTCAGAGTCCGTGCCTGAGGAGCCTCCCAGGAAGACGTTGTGTAAGAGGAAGCACGTAGACTCCCCAGATGAGTCTGTCACCTCGGACACCGACCTCGATGATGCAGAAGGGTCCCCGAAGTCGTCCTGTGATGATGTCTCGTTCTCCGATGTCCTGGAGATCTTGAGACAGCGGGGCGACTGGCCATCCAAAAACCCGTCTGAGGAGGAGTCGGTCTTCCTCAAGGCCTTCAGAGCCCAACCTTCCGTCTCCTGGGTGTCTCCAGCCTTCGATGAATTATTGGATCTTATTTGTCGAAGGGTGTGGGAACACCCTGACTCTGTGGACCAGTTCCTAGCCGCCCCAGTAAGTTCTTATCTGCGCCTCCTGGAAAATTAATTTTTGACCAAGGGAGTACCTGTGGATGCTATGGTGGTGGCGTCTGCCACTCAGCAGGTTGTGGCAGAGACTTCTACTTCCATCCATCCTCCTAATAAGGAGTCTAGGAGTATGGATAGGTATGGGAAGCGTACCTGTCTTCAGCGACCTTTACCTTGTGGTCGCTGAATTACTTGTGTCATTTTACACGGCTCCAAAGGGATATCATAAAGGAGTTGGGAGATACCCTGTCGGGTAACTTGCCAGAGGCGTTGGTCCAGTCTGTTAATGCCCAGCTGTCTACCCTTTCTTCCATCGTCAACTCGTCCATGAGGCTCATATCTTAAGCAGCCAAGGGGGCGGGTAGAGCAGCGAGTTCGGACATAGCCCTTAGGAGGCAAGCTTGGATGCGCTTGTGTCATTTTGCGGAGGCTTTGAAGTCTTCTTTCACGGATGCCCCATTCGACAGGTCCTCCCTTTTTGGACCCAAAGTGAAAGACACCCTCACTAGATGTGAGCAGGAGGGTAAGACTTTGTCTGCCGTTGGGGCCCGTTTTTTGCTTCCCACTAGACCTTATCCCAAGGCTTAGAGGGGAGGGAAAATGTGGTTCAGAAAGTCTCAAAAGTCTTCCTCTGCCCATCAAAGTGACCCCCCCTCCAGGGGCAGAGGAGGGGGGAATTTTAATGGAAGGCATCGCCCTAGAGGTGGTGGAGGCCCCCGCAATACAAAAGACCGCGAGTCCTTTCGTGGTTCCTCCTACCAACCTCCCTGAGGGATTACCCAACTGTGCGTCTCCGGAGCCAGTCGGGGGTAATTTTTCAGAGCATCTTCTCAGGCCTGGGAGTCCATCACTCAGGATCGATAAGTGCTTCGTATCATCACCGGAGGTTACACCATTTCCTTTATCCGCCCCCCCCCCCCGCCATCAAGGAAAATCCCAGACGTTCCACCCAGTCAACGGGATCAGGCAGCAATAGAGGTCTCAAAGCTGCTAGAAAAGGAGTCATCCAACCAGTCCCCGCAGACCAGATCAGATTAGGAACTTGCTCAAGATTATTTTTGGTGCCAAAAAGAACAGGGGACTTGAGACCCATTCTGGATCTCAGCCGTTTAAACCACTTTGTAAAGAAGTCCAAGTTCCGAATGGTCACGTTGCAATCCATTTTACCCTTGCTGGAAAAAGGAGTATGGATGTGCTCCATCGATCTCAAGGATGCCTATTATCACATCAAGATAAACAAGGCTTCCAGGAATCGTTTACGCTTCCGGCTGGGAGCCAGTCATTTTCAATTCCGGGCCCTGACCTTTGGTCTCACCACAGCCCCCAGGGTGTTCACCAAGTGTCTGGCAGTGGTGACAGCTCACCTGAGACGTCTAGGATTCCAGGTGTTTCCTTATCTAGATGACTGTCTCCTCACCGCCCCCACCAGGCATCTACTTGTTCAAGCCACGAGAGCTACTGTCGAATTGGGCCATCTACTAGGGATTTAATTCAACTGGGCAAAATCTGTATTGCTGCCATCACAGCGTGTTGCCTTTATCGGCGCAGAGCTAGACTCTGTAGAAATGCAAGCTTTCCTTCCAGCAGAGAGAATAAAAGTGTTACAGGCCCAAGTTCTGGCTTTACTACCCCGGGAAAAAGCCCAAGCGAGGATGGTTCTTCAGTTGTTGGGATCAGTGGTGGCTACCATTCTTCTAGTTCCGCTAGCCACGTTACACATGCGAATACTTCAGTGGCTCCTTTCGGCCCACTGATCATATCAGGAACATCCCTTGTCCCATCCGATTCTCATCACGGAGAGATGCCAGCAGGATCTGCGTTGGTGGCTTCTCTCGTCCAACCTGAATCAAGGGAGATCCTTGAGCCCCCCGTCCCCTATTGCCACAGTAACCACGGACTCCTCCCAGATAGGGTGGGGGGGCATTATCTGGGCGAGACGGTTCAAGCTACGTGGCAAGACCATGAAGTCCACTTGCATATCAATGTTCTGGAGATGAAAGCGGTGCTTCTAGCGTTGCAGGCACTTCACAGCTCTCTTCCCAGGGGAACTATTGCGATTCTTTCCGACAACATGTCGGTTGTCTGGTATCTGAACAAGCAGGGAGGAACCAAGTCCTACCCCCTTTGCAGGGAGGCCATGAGAGTGTGGAATTGGGCGATCACTTCCCAGCGCTTTCTAGTGGCAACGCACATTCCGGGGAAGTCCAATGTGATAGCAGACAGGCTGAGCAGAGCTATTCTGATGCCTCACGAGTGGTCCCTGAACGATCAAGTGGCTGCTCAGATCTTCTCCAGGTGGGGCCTTCCCTGCTGCGACCTCTTTACCAGCCCCCTGAATGCGAAGTGCAGCAGTTTTTTTCACTCTGATCCCCCCACAGGGGGAGTCACCCAGGGATGCTCTAGTCCACAATTGGCCCTCCGGTCTGCTCTACGCCTTCCCGCTGGTCCCTCTTCTGCCAAGAGTGATTCAGAAGGCTATCTGCTTGGGAAGGAAGATGATTTTGATCGCACCACTCTGGCCTCGTCAAGTTTGGTTCCCCTTCCTTTGGAAGTATGCGGTGGATGGTCCTTGGATGCTGGACCCAGCTCCAGACCTATTGACTCATCAGTCAGGACAGCTCCATCCATCCCTACGAACTCTCAAGCTCGCTGCCTGGCTTCTCCACTTCCGACCTTAGTCAGACAGCATATCCTTACCCCGGAAGTAGTACATATTCTGACCTCCTCCCACAAGTCTTCTACTAGTTAAATATACTCTAGTAAATGGAAGAGATTTGCAATTTGGGCTCAGCAATATGATCTTGATCCCCTTACAGCCCCTATGTCGGCGGTGTTAGATTTCTTAGCAACACTTTTTAAACAGGGTTCGGCTGCCTCCACTATAAAGGTTCAGTTGGCAGCAATCTCTAATTATCATGTTGCATATGAGCCTTCCCTCATGGGTCATAAGCTGTGTAAAGCCTTTCTGAAAGGAGCCTGGTTGCTTCGCCCTCAGGTTTCACAACCCGTTTTGCCATGGGATTTAAATGTGGTGCTCAGAGCTTTAACGTCTTCTCCCTTTGAGCCGGCAGCCTCTTGCGAATTGAAATTTTTGTCATGGAAGACAGGATAATCTACAACTGATAGAAGGAAGGTTGAGGATTATAGATATGCATTGTACCGACAGCCAGAGTAATGAGAAAATGTTAGTTCATTTTAATTTGAGTTGTGTACTAAGATTTTCCTTGGATCATGGGCACATTAGGAATATTTTAGAGAAAAATTGTTTTTTGATGCGTGATGATGTTTTAGTAGGGGGTAGATTAGGAGCCTCACTGAAGGTTACATGGAAAAGGGGCCCAAATTTTAAGGATTGGATGCATAAATGTGGGACCAAATTTCCTTTTAGAATGAGAGCGGGTATGACACAGTGTGGTTGTTCGTATTGCCACTTGATGGCGTCAGGAGCAAAAACAATAATAAATGGATATAGAACATATTCTAGGGAGAAATTTGATTGTAACAAAAAAGGAGTAGTGTATGTGGCAACTTGTCGCAGTTGTCCCGCCTTTTACGTGGGAAAGACTGAGAGAAAGTTTAAAGAAAGAGTTTATGCACATCAAAGAGACATCAGGTTAAATAAGGAAGATAACGCACTTGCTAGACATGCTACGAGTTTCCCTGAACACAAATTTCAATTCAGGGTACTTGTGCAAGTCAAAAAAGACCTCAGAGGAGGTCCATATGGTTTACTCCTCGAAAAGTTAGAATTATTATGGCAATTAAAACTAAATGTTTTTGTAAGTCCGGGTTTAAATGAAAAATGTTCACTTATGTGTTTGCTCAAATTAAAGAGGTTAGAATTATTATGGCAATTAAAACTAAATGCTTTTGTAAGTCCGGGTTTAAATGAAAAATGTTCACTTATGTGTTTGCTCAAATTAAAGAGTTTGGAGAGATGATTGAGGTTATGATATACATGTTTAGTTTTTAATATTTGTTTTAGTTAACAAGTAGTGAGTTAAAACATATAGGTGATGAGAATATATAGTTTCTACATATACTTACAAAGTATTTTAATAAGTGATAAAAAAGAAGGGGAATTTTACTATTAGGAACTTCATCAATTTTATTTTGTTTGGTTTTATTGTAATGTATTGATTCTATGATGTTTTAGAGTATATTAGTTAAAATAGTAGGTTTTAGGCTAATATACCTTTAAGAGAATCTGTGTTCGCTGATTAGCCTTTTGGCGGGCTTTTTGAATGAGCTTATAAATACTGGATGTTTTTCAAAATGTCTGTAATAGAGTTTCTGAAGAAGTCCGAGCATTGAGTGAGGATGAAAAACGTTTTTTATATTTTGGCGTTTAATAAAGACAAGTGTTTTACGAGTAGCAGCCTTAGCAATTTTGTGCTAGTTTGGAAGTAAAATTTAGAGTCGTTTTTTTGGTAGCCGTAACTTCAGCCAGAAGGGTATCAGAGCTTCAAGCCCTTTCTGTTAAACCTCCTTATTTGATTTTTCATAAGGACAGAGTATCTCTGAGACTTAATCCTTCCTTTCTCCCTAAGGTCTCTTCTGCCCTTTGTCTCCACCAGTCTATTGAGCTTCCGGTCTTTTTTCCATGGTTTTCCAACAAAGTGGAATACAAATTTCACCAGTTGGATGTGCATAGGCAACTGAGGTTTTATTTAAATAGGACACAACAGGAGAGGAAATCAGATCAGTTGTTGTGTCCTTTTCGGACAGTAGAATTGGCAAATCTGTAACTAAGGGCACCATAGCTAAGTGGATTAGGGACTGCATCTCATTTATTTATGCATTAGTGGGTAAGGCATCTTCCCTTTCCAGTTAAGGTGCATTGTACCAGGGCTATGTCAACTTCAGTGGCTTTTTATGCTAGACTATCCATAGATGAGATATGCGCAGCGGCTACTTGGACTTTTCCACATTCCTTTATTTCTCATTACAAACTGGACGTGGCCTCTAGAGGTCAGGCTTCCTTTGGTTCCACAGTGCTCAGGAGTGTTTTCCAGTGAGCCTCCCAGGATTTAGGTGCTAGGGACGCTGTCCTGTCAGTAATGAATGTAGGCAAGATAGGATCACATTACATCTTTTAGTTATGTACTTACCATAACGATAGATCCATCTTGCCTACATTCTTACGTACCCGCCCTCCTTCCCCCTACCTGTTGGACTTGGAGGAAACTTGTATTCTGATCCCTCTGAGGATATTATTTTTTCTCTCCTCTTACATATATATCCTTGTGGTGTGGTGTATGTGGGAAGATAATATTGGGGCAAACAAGATCTGGGGGTTTGGGCGTGGTGCATCCTGGGATACAGGATTAGCCCAGCCAATGAGAGACTTCATGCTAGTTATAGCGGCCTAGTCAGAGTCGATTCTCTGCTCCGAGCCCGTCAGTAATGAATGTAAGCGAGATGGATCACATACATCTATCGTTATGGTAAGTACATAACTAAAAGTTTTTCCTTCTTTTGAAAATGTCTAAAAAAGCTTTGTCACAGGATGGACTTAAAAAGGACAGGGGTTGTTTGATACCATCCAACCTTCAACTTCTTCAATTACTGCCTGGATGATAGAATTTTAATACCTTTAAGGTAACTGTTTTCTGAGGATGTGCAGCAGGTATTAAAGGAGGCTAAGAAACTTGCTAATTATGCTACCCTGGTGGGATAAATCCCTGACTACAGCCCAGGTTGAATAAGCAGCTCTAGCAACTAATCGAGTATCAGAGAGGGATGGGTGTGGGCAGTTTCTGAGTGTTACCTGTGATGATACCTAGTAGAGGCAGGGTTAAGTCTGGGTAAGGGGGCATAGTACAAAGGGGGGAATAGTGTGGTAGATATGGCTGAGCTGCCGCGTAGGCAGGGCATTATGCCTTATATCCACATTGCATATCCACTTCTTAAATGAAACCATATATATCGATTGAGGAAGTAACATGGTAGGCCATTAAGTGAAAAAGCACCAGCTGAAGGTGTTGTTGAGACCCCCCACAGATCACCCTTTCATTTAGTGCTGACCCCTGCTAGCTGATAGACTCGGAGGTTGGCATGGGACACTGGGTAGAAGGTTCTAGGATGATTCAGGGAAGCTAAAAGTGCTCCAAAAAAAAAAAAAGAAAGAAAGAAACCTGCTACCAGAAAACCATAATTTGACTAAGTGGAAAATATTTTCTAGTTTGTGCCAAATTAAGAATCAGGACCCTTTTCAGGCCCGCATGAGTCTGGTTGTGCAGTATTTGAGTAGTTTATTATCCTCTGGCCTGCCTTACTCACCTTTCTTCATCTCTGCTTATTTGCTGATAGATCCGCATTTTCTGTCCTACCTCAAGTGAAACGTCTTGAAAGGGGATTTCTATATCTGCCCACTTAGAAGACAGGTGACTCCTTCTTGGGATCTTAGTTTTGTGGTATAAAAACTTGCTGCTCGTGATGCTGATTTGAAGTTATTGTCTTGGAAAATAGCATTACTTACTTCTCTGACCTCTGTGAGAATAATGTCTGAGTTACAACGTCTTGTGGGGATTCAGCCTTATCTAATCTTTCACAAGGATAGGGTAATTTTTAGAACAAATCCTTCGTTTATGCCTAAAGTGGTTTTACAGCTTACCTTGAGCCAGTCTTTACATCTCCCTGTTTTATATCCAGAACCAATAAATAGAATAGAAAAAAAAATGTCCACTCTTTGAATGTCCAAGGGCAACCTTGGTACTACATTGTCAGGACAAAAGCCTTCAGAAATTCTTTTTTTTTTTTAAACAACTTTTTATTAGTTTTAAAACGATTGTAAAAAAATTATTTAAAGATAAATAAAACAAAAATATAAACTATTTACAGATGCCCATAACAAAATCAAACATAGAAAACTAAATTATTAAAATTTATGAAGTAAATCATTTCATTTTGATCAAAATCTAAACTGGTGAGTAATATTTGAAGTTCTCATTTTGGCAGTTGACAATTCTTTTTTATAAATCTCACACGAAAAATAACGCCAACAAATTTAATATCACAATAAGCTTTCCGGCTACCCACCCTTCATCAGTACAATTAAAAAGAGACATTTACTCCTTTTAAACAAGAGATAATTAACACGCATGATCCAGCCAGCCTATCCAGAAAAAAACTTTTTTCTTCAAAAAATTTTAAAATTTAAAATACTTTTCTAAAAAACATACATTAAATAAAACATATAATAAGCAACAAGTAAACCCCTTTAAAATAGAGAAATAGCAAAACTTATAAATATATAAAAAAAATCTTCTTTTATGTTATTCAATTATACATTTTCTCTCTGTTTTCTCACCAATGTATATTTATAAGTTTTGTTATTTCTCTATTTTAAAGGGGTTGCTTATTATATGTTTTATTTAATGTATGTTTTTTTGAAAAGTTTTTTAAATTTTTTGAAGAAAAAAGTTTTTTTCTGGCTAGGCTGGCTGGATCATGTGTGTTAATTATCTCCTGTTTAAAAGGAGTAAATGTCTCTTTTTAATTGTACTGATGAAGGGTGGTTAGCCCAAAAGCTTTAACGTGATATTAAATTTGTTGGCGTTATTTTTCGTGTGAGATTTGTGGATTTTATACAGTGCTGTTCTGTGTTTTTGTAATTCTTTTTTACAGACATTTGTGAATTGAGTGAAAGAAAGAGTAGATCTGATGTTGTCAGTCTTTATTTATCCTTGACCTTTGGGAAACGGTTCCGATCCTCGGAACCAGCTTGGCTGTTGCATAGCTTGCGCAAACGAAAAACTCTCACACTAAGACTCGACTCACAATACCCCTCTCCAGATTACCTTGGATCTCATTTGCCGCTCTTGTTGCAAGATGCGTCAGCCCGATTCTCTTGCAGCTAAGTGAAATTTTCATATTTTTTCCTTCATTTTTCCCATTTAATCTTATATTAACACACACACACACACACACACACACACACACACACACACACACACATATATATTTTTTTATTTATGTTCTCTTCTACCCACCTTGTTTTTCCTTCTAGTTTTCTGTCACATTTCTTTGTCGAGTGAGTGTGCTTTTTTTAACATATGGTATTCTTTCAGTACCTCTTCTCTCTCTCTACCTCTTTAGGTAATTTTGGACTACCATTGTTGGTAGTTTGAATTTCCTTTTGTGTGCGTGTGTGTGTATGTGATTGCTGCCTGTTTACTTTTCATTTTTTTGTGTCTGTCAACATGGTGGATAAATCAAAAGGAACTACTGGCTTTAAATGTGCTAGGACTGTGTACAGAAGCTGCCCAATTCTGACAGGCATTCTTCCTGTGTGTATTGTTTAGGTTCGGCTCATCTTTAGCAAGACTGTACTGTTTGCCACACATTCAGTAAATGGGTCTTAGTTGAAAGGAAAAATAAATTAATATTGAAAGGTCTAATTAAGTCCTCTTTTGAGGAGGCTCTATCCAAGTCTGACACGCCCCCCTCTAAATCTAATCTTGGACTTAAGAAAAGTCACTCTTTGCCAACGTTTCCTATGGCTCTGGCAGCAAATAAACATAAGCCTTCCTCTCTCAATACTTTAGCCGAACTGAAGGATAAAGTCAGGAAACTTTTGGAACCGACTACCTCGGCACTGTCTACTATGGCATCATAGACCTCTGTGCCAGTCACATTGGTACTGATATCTTCAGCTTCCCTGTTGGTACTGACTTCACCTACATTTCCACAAATATTGGAATCTCCATCGGTGCCAAAAACAAACATAATTGCTACACCCAGGACACGGTATTCACCCTGCATTGACCCTTTTGTGAGACAGCTCCGGAGTCCTTTTCTTGACAGACTAGAATCCCCCCTCAGGCTTCTCTGTCCGTTCCTCCAGGAGTCTAACTAAAGTCGACATTGTGAGGTTGGTGGATCGGCTCCTAGTGGTCAGGGGTCTTTCTGTTTCTTCCCAGACCCCCCTCCCTTCTGAAGTTTGGGCATTTTCTCCCAGGACTCCACCAAATCTTCCTCCTCTAAACTCCTCTGAGGGCTTAGAGCTTACGACTCCGATCCCTCTATTTCCAGCTGCTCTGATGCTGACATCTTTTTTCCCTTGGTTTCCAGGATCTGCCTTGACTTCCTCAGTTCCTTCAGAACTGATAGACTACCGGGGCTGTAGCTCCACTGCTGGGTCCGAGGGTTCCGAATCGGCTCCAGTTTTTTTTATTCGGGGTCGTCCTTGACTCTTGAAATCTTAACTGACATGGGCTTTACCTCAGGTAATGCTTCAGGGGTAGGTCTCTCGGAGAGGGGTGTAACCTCAGTTCCAAGGTTGTCCTTCTCAGTGCCATGCCCCCATCCCTCTTCGGCATCTGCAGGTGCTGAGCTGCCTCTTCTATGTCGGAGTTTTATCCCAGGACTTCATCTTGCCCAGAGCTGACACCAACCTCCATGCCCAGACAACGAGCACCTAAAGCTGCAAGATACCTCTGCATAGGGCCCCTCTTCTTCTGAGTTCTCCTCAGAGATTCCCACTGAGGAGCCACCCCGGGAAAAAGACATGTAAGAGGAAACACGTAGATTCTTCAGGGGAATCTGTCACAAAAGACACAGATTTCGATGATGGGAAGGGTTCCCCTGGTCATCCCCAGTAGACTTCTTCTTCTGAGATATTCTAGAGATTCTACAATAGAGGGGTAACTGGAAACCCAAAGACCCTACCTCTGAGGAGTCAGTGTACTTGCTGGCTTTTGGTGTTTGCCCATGTACTTATTGGGTGACCCCTTCTGCTGACAATATTAATCTGATTGCGAAACTGGCTTGGAAGGCTCTTGACTCTGCAGAGCCAGTTCCCCGGAGACCGTACAAAATACTCTGAACTCCAAAAGATCAGCATTTGGCTAGGGGGCTGGCAGTAGATGCTATGGTGGTGGCAACAGCCACCAAAAAGAAACTAGGTGAAGAGAGTTCCCCTGTTCATCCCCCTAATCAAGAGTCCAAGTTGATGGGCAAATTCGGAAAGTGGTTGTATGCATCATCAATGTTCACTTTAAAGTCTTTGAATTTTATGGTGCATTTCACTAGGCTCCAGAGCGATCTGATCAAGGAGTTATCAGATACCTTAGCAGGAGCTGTGTCTGAGGAAATCCAGGATAAAATGGCCTCCCATCTAATCACCCTGGAGTCTATTTCAACTCCTCTATGAGGCTTATTGTGCATGTAGCCAAAATGACGATGAGGGCAGCGGGTTTAGGATTTGCCATAAGGCATCACACCTGGATGATCTTGTGTCATTTTGCGGAGCCATTTAAGTCTTCCTTCGTCAATGCTCCTTTTCATGGATCTTCCTTATTCTGCTCCAAAGTCAAAGAAACCCTAGCCAGGTGAGTTAAAGTTGGAAAGACCCTATCTGCAGTGGGCATACATTTTTTTGCTCCCCAATGGTCATACTGTATAAATCAGAGGAGCAGGAAGATGTGGTTCAAAAAAATCCCAAGGGCCTTTTCAGGACACACATGGTGGTGGCTCCCATCTTGGCAGAGGGGGGAGCTCTCATGGAAGATATTATCTCTGCCACAGAGGTGGCCCACAAAATCAGGATTGCAGAGATTTTTTCTCTGGGTATTCCTACCAGTGCATCTGAAAGGGCACCCAAGACTTATCTCTGGAGGCAGTCAGGGGAAGATTTTCTCTGTACTCAAAGAGCCTAGTGCAAGTAACTTCGGATACTTGGGTGCAGAGGATCATTACCAGAGGCTACCATATTCCCTTCACTCACAGGATCAAAACAAAGGCTCCGTGATGTTACAACCAATCAGAGGGATCAAGCAGATTTAGAGATTCAAAAGTTGCTAGAAAAAAACAAGTCATCCAAGAAGTCCTACCAGACCATATAGGGTCCGGATGTTACTCAAGGTTCTTTTTGGTGCCAAAAAAGCCAGGGGGACTTGAGATCAATTTTAGATCTCAGCCTTCTGAACAAATTTGTTCAACAAGCAAAATTCCAGATGGTCGCAGTTTGGTCTATACTGCCCTTTTTAGAGGAAAATGATTTGATGTGCTGTGCAGATCTTCAGGACGTGTATTACCACATAAAAATGGACAAACGCTCCAGAAGGTTCCTCCACTTTCAGCTAGGAGCCAGTCATTTTCAGTTCAGAGTGCTGCCCTTTGGCCTCACTGCAACCCCCAGTGTGTTCATCAAGTGTTTGGCAGCAGTAACAGCTCACTTGAGACTGCACGGATTCTGGGTGTTTTCTTATCTAGACGGCTGACTCATCTCTGCTCCCATCAAGCATCTACTACTTCAAGCAACAGATTTCATTCTGCACCTGTTCACTTGTTTGGGCATTACAGCGGATCATTTCAAAATCTCAGCTAAGTCCCAATCAAGATCTTGAGTTCATAGGAGTTGGTCTGAATACCATCTCTTGTGTAGCTTCCCTTCCTCTTCACAAGCTACAGAAGATAAAATCCCAAGTACAAGCCATTCTCTCCAATGACAAGGCTCCTGCACTTCTAGTCCTTTGAGCATTAGGGGCCATGGCAGCGACCATTATCTTAGTTCCACTAGCAAGATTACACATGCGGCTGCTACAATGGCTTCTGGGATCCCAATGGTTCATCTTACCTCATCCAGTTTTAATCACCAGTCATTGCAAGAAGGGCATATCCTAGTGGATGGAATCAGAGGAAATTATTTTAGTACGCCCCTTCATTCCACCTAAACCCAAGGCCATAGTGACCACAGATGCCTCCCAGATGTGGTGGGTGGGCATTATCTGGGAAGAACAGTCCAAGGCACTTGGTCCCTGATGGGAGTTCAATCTGCATATCAGTGTTCTGGAACTGGGGGCAGTGCTGTTAGTGTTAACAAGCCTTCCATACTGTTCTCCCTCTAGGAATGATTGCAGTTCAATCAGACAACATGTCAGCAGTCTGGTACATCAACAAACAGGGTGGAACCAAGTCGTACCGCCTGTGTCGAGAAGCTCTTAGAGTGTGGCAATGGGTGATATCCTCCAACTGCTTTCTGATAGCAACTCATATTCTGGGGAGCTCGAATGTGATAGTGGACAAACTGAGCAGATGCATTCTCCTGCCTCATGAGTGGTTTCGCAATCCAAGAGTGATGAAGGAGATTTTCCGTTGCTGAGGCCAGCCTTGCTGCGACCTCTTTACATCACCCCTGAACAACAAGTGCAGCAGCTACTTTGCCCTAATTCCCCCTCAGGGGGAGTCCCCAAGAGATGTTATCCTTCACAATTGGCCCTCGGGACTACTCTATGCCTTCCCCCCTTCCCACTGATTCCTCTCTTCTTAAAGAAAGCCAGCAGGTTGAGAAGCAAGGTGATCCTCATTACGCCCTTTTGGCCTCGACAATTTTGGTTCCCCATTCTGCGGCCTCATCCAATTCACTGTCCATGAATTCTGGACCCAGTTCTGGATCTTCTGTCTCATCGACGGGGACTGGTGCAACCCCACTCTTTAGAACCTCAAGCTTACAGCTTGGCTCTTCCAGTTCTGTTAGTCACTAGCAGTAAAATTTATCCGCTCCAGTCCAAAAAATGTTACTGGCTTCCCATAGACCTTTCACCAGGAAACATTGCAACAGCAAGTGGAAAGGATTTTCTATTTCAGCACACAATAATGATGTTAATCCCTTTTTCACACCAGTTGAAAAGGTGTTGGAGTTTTTAGCTATGGTTTTTGAACAAGGAGCATCTGCTTTAGGTCCAACTAGCTGCTATTTCCAATTTCCACAATGGCTTCAAAGACCATTCACTAATTTCCATAGATTGTGTAAAGTGTTCATGAAGGGAGCCTTGTGGTTGAAACCTCCATTTCAAAGACCCTCTAGCTGCTTGGAATCTGACTTTAGTTTTGTAGTCGTTGGTACCTTCTCCCCTTAAAGTTTCTTTCATGGAAGACCATTTTTCTCATAGCTATTACCTCTGTCAGAAGGATTTCCGAATTACAAGCTCTATCTTCAAACCCCCCCATACTTGATTTTTCATAAGGATAGGGTTACTCTAAGAACCAAACCCATCTTTTCATCCTAAGGTGATCTCAGAAACTAATATTAATCAAACCATTGACTTACCTGCCCTTCTTTCTGAAATTTTCTAACAAAGGTGAATACTCCTTACATTTGCTGGATGTTCACAGACAGTTAAGTTTCTATCTCAACAGGACTAAAGAATTTAGAAAATTGGATTAGTTATTTATCTCCTTTTTCGGTCCATTTCTGGGGAAACCTGTTTCAAAAATCACTTTATCAGGGTGGTTAAAAGACTGTATTACTATCGCATACACTAAAAAGAATCTCCAATTACCAGCGCCAGTGAGAGCGCACTCCACTATAGCAATAGCCACTTCTGCTGATAAAAAGAATCTCCAATTACCAGCGCCAGTGAGAGCGCACTCCACTATAGCAATAGCCACTTCTGCTGATTTCCATTCCAAAGTTTCCATGTTATGTTTGAAATATGTGCATAGGCTACTTTGCATACCTTTATCACTCGTTACAAATTGGATCTGGTCTCCAGGATAAGAACATCCTTTGGCTGTATGGCTCTCAGGAATATCATTCCATAAGGCCTCCCAAGATCTAAAGTAGCTGGGGACTCTGGCCCAAAGGTCAAGGATAAACGAGATTGACAACAAAGGATAAAGAAGTTATGTACGTACCATAACATTCTTTCTGTGTTGTCAATTTTAATTTATTCTTGGCATCCCAGCCTCCTTCCCCCTCCTGCAGACTTTTTGTAGGATCAGACGCTTGTCCTGGTAACTTTGTCAGGTTTGACCTTGGACATAGCCTCTTCAGTTCCATATACATATTCTTCTGTCTTTCTGTGTAGCTGCAAACTCAATCTGAGGTAATCTGGAGAGGGTATTGTGGGTAGAGTCTTAGCTCTAGAGTTTTTGGCTTGCACAAGCTGTGTAATGGTAGAGCCATTTCCGAGGATCGGAACCATTTCCCAAAGATCAAGGATAAATGAAGACTGACAGCACAGATGGAACGTTATGGTAAGTACATAACTTATTTTTTTTCACTTTTCCAATTCTTTGTGACTATTTTTCTTGCTATAGCTAGAATGGACCAATTCTTTGTGACTATTTTTCTTGCTATAGCTAGAATGGACCAAAGGACAGATAATTGTATAATTTCTAACTCCTTGATCTTATTTAATGCTCCAGTTCTAGATTCCATTCCTAGGATGCAGAAGCCTTCAGAAATTCTGATCAAACATTTATTTCCTACGAAAGAAAAAGGTACAATCGGTGTCAAAACAGACCATTTCTAAATGGTTGTCACACACTATTACTTTTTGTTACTCTAACTGTAAAAAGACACTCCAGGCAGTTCCAAACCCCTTTCTACCAGGACTTTTCCTCCTTCTTTGGCTTTTTGGAAAGGAGTGGACTCTTGAAATATCCTAGAGACATCAACTTGGTTATCTTTGCACACTTTCACCAAGCAATAAAAGATAGACTCACTCTCTAGGTCTGGAGCAGGTTTTGCTAGTTCAACCTTTTTCTTCCTAAGCTCTAATATTCGATCTAAATAGCTTAGGATTCTACAACAATGACCTAATGATGAACACAGGTCCATAGTTGCTTACTAGGCTAATAATCCGCAAGGATCTTCAGAATATTAGTCCTATATTTCCACTAAGTTTGGAACCCTGGTATTTTTAGTATAATTAACCTAGATGAGTATGAATAACTGAGGGGCAGGCAGACATTTACATACTACCCCTATCCATAATGAACAGTGGTGCCAATCGAGGGGTGAACTTGCAGTTTCCCATTCACTTATCTAGATTACTCTTGAATAGAGTAAAATACATACTTTGTTTTATATGGAGAGAGAGATGATTCCAGAGAAATGGTATTCTCTGTGAGATTTATCTATCCCTCCGGCATTTTCTGTTTAAGTTTCAGAAGTGATTCACATCTCTTGAGCAGGTGTTTCTGCCACCTTTGAATTTGTGGATATCTAGTGAAAGGATCGTTTTACAGTTGTTTAAGTTAACTTATTTTAACAGTAGGTGCTCAAATAGATCACTGTTGCAGTAGGAGCACCCTCTCTCCTTCTCCCCCCTTGTTTAATATGTTTTATGCCAGGATATGGATGTTTCACTTTCCCTTGCTCCTAGCATAGAGTTGACGCATCTTAGATGGTATGGTTCTAGCCTCCCTTACGGGGTGGGGGGGATGCTGTGAAGGTTTGACACCTGAACCATTGACTTTATACTGTTCTCCATGAGCTGTATAGCAGTTAGGGTGTGTGGAGGGTGCCTTTAAGCTTTGAAAGCTGACCATTTGTCATATCCTTGGCAGAATATAATCTATTTATCTTAGGCTACTGCAGCAGTTATCTATTCAAATATCTATTGTTATGGTAAGTTAAGTTACACAGCTGTTCCTTTCTGTCTGTCCCACTGTCCCAGTCTCTTCTCGGGTCAGTTTTCCCTCTCCCTCTTTCAAAATACACAAGTAGAGGGACTAAGCTTCCTGAACATAAGAGTCATCCAAGATGTCCCACCAAACTGGAAAGGGTTTTTAGAACCAAAAAAAAAAAAAATGAAAGACCTCAGCCCAATTTTAAATTTAAGCAGCCAAAAACATTTATCCCAAAGAAATGTTTTGAATGGTCTCTCTCTCTAGTCCATTCTTGCTTGCTTATCAGGAGGGTGCTGTTTGGATCTCTAGGATGCTTACTTCCACATAAAATCCTTAAGAAATCCACACTTCAGAGTAAAAACCTGTTAACAGTTTCAACAAATAATATACACAACCAAATGAAAGTATGGTATAACACCAGTGGAGATGAATAACTCAAGCAAAAAAGTTTATTTTCAGAAACACAACAATTAGTTTTTTCATGTTAAAAAAATCTTCTGAGGGTAAACCAACACTGAAAATGCATACCTGATATATGCAGTAGTTAATAATTAAGACATAAGTTAAATTATAATCAAATAATTCAGATAAAAAATATAGGCAGTGTTGAGTCTTTTCAGAATATTCTGTCTGTATTCCTAAGAAAATGTGTAGGGCGGCCATGGTGCTGCAGCGGTTAGCGTTGCCTCCTCACAGCAAGAGGTTCTCTGGTTCGATCCTCGGCTGAGATGCCTTTTGTGCGGAGTCTGCATTTCTTCCCTGTGGTCGCGTGGGTTTCCTCCGGGTGCTTCGGTTTCCTCCCACAGTAGGTGGATTGGACACTCTAAATTGGCCCAAGGTGTGAGTGTGTGCTTTCTGTGGAAGGTTGGGCACTGGGCTGGCAACTCGACACCGTAAAACACCACTGCCAATCATGAGCAGACAGGTGATCCGCTGTGGCGACCCCTAACTGGGAAAAGCCGAAGAAGAAGAAGATTCCTAAGAAAATGTGTAAAGAAATAGAAGTCTCTAAACAACAAAACATAAAAGATGCAGCACCCCCATGCACTTAAAAAATGTTGTGCAACACCATTAGCAGAGTTGTGGTTTCTACTGTCCCTAACTTGTTCTTATACTCTGTTTTATTGCTATGTTTTACCTATATTGATTTTTTTTGAAAGATGAAGTAATAACATATGCAACAGAACTAAAACAACATTTAGAATATTGTCTTATAGAAAACTGCTGATTATTATATTGTAGAAGACACCAGCATTCAAAATATATAACAATAGCCTGACTGTCTACCTGGTGTTTCAATACACCCAGGTTTAGTAGTACAAGGGCAAAAGTACTGCTTTTAACATCTTTGTATGATGATTAAACCCTGAGTCAAAATTATTTATTTACACATCCTGAATGGGCACCAACCTGGTTAACAACAGGAAAAAAAAACATATTTTTCACCTGCAAGCCATCCTAAGAACTACAAAGCAATAAGTTCCTTCTGACAATATATACATTATGTATTACAATTGATGCATGAGTTTATAGTCCCTTACAAAAAATTAACCATGGTGATAGAAAAAGAAAAGGTAATAATGGAAAATCATATAAAGCAAAATAACATCTATTATTAATCAATGCCATCTGTAAAAAGTGGATCAAACGTTACTGTAGTATTGATAGACTGCAAAAAAAAATAAAAATAACCGACAGCATTGCACTTTTATGGCTATTAAAATCCACAGTATATTTTAGAGGAACCCATTGAACAAGATACACAGTGACCTCATGGGTATCTGACTTTTTTTTTCCATATCAGCAAGTTTAGGAACACTAATAGCTAAATAACAATCTATGTGCTATACTGGTACCTACAAGAGAGAGATTTCTTGGGAACAAACATTCAGTTTATCATCTAATTCTAAAATTTGCCAGTGTATTGCTATTGCATGTATAAGCTGTGTCTTTTTGATGCTGGCTAGCCCTAAGATTTTTTTTTTATTTGAGGCATATGGTCACAGAGTTTATATAAATAAACCCATTTTGCTGGAATGTTTCTGCTCCTTTGGAGTATCATCTTACCAGCTCCAAACTCTTAGCATTTGTTTTCATTACAGCCATCAGAATGTTCAGCAAAGTAATGCCTTTGGTTGCAGCGTACTTGGACCTCCAGTGAGCTGATTACTGGCTGCTAGCTGACATATCCATTATTGATTTTTGGCTGTGAGGGAGTCTGAGTAGTTTATTCTAGCCTCTATGAATAAACCTGAGTCCATCAAAATCACTGCTGCAACCTACTCAATCACTAATGTTTGTAGGTTTCAGTTGCATGCTAGTGCCCCATGAGTGGTCTGTCACTTCTTAATGAGAAGGAATGCTCCCAAAAATGGGAGGTAGGTCTGCTGTGAGCTATTTGCAGCTCTGACCTACATGAAGTGCAGGGAATTATTTTTCCTCATTCCATCAGTGGGAAATCCCATAGGGATGCTGTAACCCACAAGTGACCAACTGAGCTCGTTTGTCCTTTTTCCCCACTTCCTCTAATGATGAAATGTATACAGACCATGAATCTTCGCACAGTAAGGGTCATCTTCATAGATCCTATTTTGACCCTGTAGATCTCATTGCCTTTGCTTTTGTCTAGCATTCTATCTTGAGAAGCACAAATGAACTGCTGTCCCATCCATCAGGCAAATCTCACCTGCTCAGTTTCTTTCTGTGATTCTCGCTGCTTGGCTTCTCCATTTTCAGTAGTTGGAGTAAGCCTAATGTTTCAGGTAGATCTGCATGATGGTAATATAGATTCCTCTTCCCAAAAGCCTAGCATAAAAAAAGCTGATGGAGACAAGTGGAGTAAATCTTTTTTCTGTATCTGTTTCCACAGCACATGACTTATCAAGCAATTATATTTGATATTGCTGTGAGTTTTTATTTGATTAATATTCACTTTGTGTCATATTTAGCTTTCACCTAGGGCAATGTGGTATCGCCTTTGAAAATTTTCATTACTGACACTAATCCTTTCCAATGTTGGATTGTTCTATAGTAGATAGGACTGTAATCCTATGCTTTTTTCCAAAGCCTGTTATTTTGCCCACACTGGATTTATGTAAACATTGCAAGGGATTATGATCTGTAGCTTTTTTACTAAATACTTAGGGTTGAGTTTTTGGAGATCCAGTTTGGAGTCCAAAATATTTGTTTCCACAACTGCAGAAGTTTAAGATTAAGGTATACTAATGTATGATGTTTTCTCATTGAAGATGGAATATAGACTCCCCTTACTATCATCTGAGTCTATTAAAAATAGTACAGTGCAACAGACTACTGAAAATAAGGTTCTTCTCTTTGTATTTGGTTGGATTCATGTTGAGTCACCAAAGGTAATTTTGGCAAACCATTTCTGAAACTATCTTTGGCAAATGTTAATTTTTTGTGGGGAACAAGCCTCCTTGCAACCCCCGTATGTGGAATGACACCACTTCTCACCTTCTGGTCTTGTATACTGACTCTGAGGTCACAATAGTGGGGAAAAAGGAAAAATCCACTGTCAGTGAAAGTTAGTTTTGGCAAGCCATAGTAGTTCTTTTTGCATTTGGCAAAACTACCTTTGTCAAGTGAAGTACTCCCATTTGGCCAACCCTTCCGAACATCATTGTACTGTCATAAGAACCCCATCCGATCTCGGCAATTACTGATCGGCTGTGTATTAAGTCAGCTCCTCCCCTCATCTTTTTTCCTCGCTAATAACGCTAACTCCCTGGCATTATTTTGATTGCTTACCCTAGCCCATTAATCTTCTTCTTTTCTCTTCTTTCCCGCTCTTCTTGGAACGCCACCCTATTTTAGGCTTTATTTAACTTAACTGTGGTTTTTTAAACAGCGTTACAACGCCAACATTTCGGGCATTGTAATCCTCAGCCTGCTGTCTCTCCTTTTTTCTTTTTAAGGTGTTTTAAACAGCACAAATGTGCTGGTCAACATATCAACGCCGTCCCTCAGGCTATATTAAGCTGCCCTGCTTTCTCTTTCTTATACGAACGCCACCTCACAAGCAAGGGCTGCTAAAACAACCAAACAAACATCCACATCTCCTGTAATAAGAACGCCATACTAATAGGCGCAAATAGAAACACTTTTGCTTTTCTGACCAAAACCTCCCCAGTGGCATTGCCAGAAAGCCATACAAAAGTCCACAACTCCTCTACCTGGAACGCCATCCTAATTTGCCGCAAATTGAAACACTTTATCATCTTTCTTGTATGCCTCCTCACAGGCGTCGATAATATTATCTCCCTAAACCTGTACTTGCCCTTCTCCAAGAACGCCATCATAATTGGTGCAATTTAGATACAACTTTCACCTCCTTTCTTCATTCTTAGGAGCCAACATTATTTGAAAACTGTGGAGTATACTTGTATACTAGATAGAACAATACAGTTTTAATCAATTGCTAGTTTATTAATGGCTAGATTTAGTTTTTCAGTTTTAGTTTAGCTAAATGCTATGTATATGTCTTCACTGTATATGTTTTTGTGTTGAATTGTAATGAATCTTTGCCTGAATTGATGCTGTTCATTTTTTTACAATTATTGACATTTATTATATAACTTCTAGACAGTTTTACAGTTTTATTATATGCCACTCACTGTTTTCCTTTGTGTACCTGAATCTTATGTTAACCACTCTGCTTTCTGTATTCTTCCTACTCAACTTTTGAACTTTCACTGCTTGCCTTCTAACCCTCCTCTGCCTTCCTTATCTGCTTCTTCTACCTGCTTATCTTCTCCCATATTTATTTTCACCTAAACTATATTGTTTCTACTCTCCTTCTACAGTAGTCCACTCCTGAAGGTCCCTCCCAACTTGTGGAATTTAGGAGCTTCCTCCTACAATACCCATGTCAATCTTTCCTGGACACTCCTGCCTACTCCGGAACATTTCAAGAAAAGGAACCTCAGTGCCGGACCCCCATATTAGTCTATTTGAATGTATGTAGCCTGCACTACATTTATTTCTGTTTTTTGCTTACTCTACCCATTTGTCTGATTATCCTTCCATGTGTGTGAATTAGCAGCCTACCATAGACCACTACTACCCCACTCCCTCCTGTTTTTGTTATTTCTTACTGCTATTCCTTCCTTTGCCCACTAGGTGGCAGCTCTCTGTCAGCCCATTGCTTGCATCAATTTAACCCCCCATATCCCATTTTACCTCTATTTGCCTATACTCAACAAGGTCTTCCTAATCCCAAACTAAGCTCTAACCCCTGTTTCTAATCCCCTCTTCCTTCCATTCACCTTTCTAAGGGAGCACAATTCCCCTGTCTTTCTTTTCCTGTTCTTTCTCTAACCCAACAATTATCCTTAGCATACTACCTTTTAGCCTTCTTACCTTTACTGTGAACTGTTGTGGCTGATACTTTTTCAACTGGCCTCTCTGCTCTGCTTCCCTACCCTGCCCCCAATACCCACCCACACTACTCCTACATTTATTTCCCCCCATAACTCCTCCCTCCACACCAGCCTATCATCTTCCACTAATTGCTCCACCCACCAACCACTCCTAACTCTTTGTATCACTTCCCCTCCCATCCTTTCTCATATTACCCTCACCTTATTCATATCTACCAAACTCCTTCTATCATGCGCCTTCTCACTCCCCACATCCTCACCTCAACATCTATGCTCATTCTTCTTCTACTCCCACTTTACCATGCCACCTCCTTCACCAACTGCCATCTACATCCACCATCTCTACCACCCCACCCCCCTCTCTGCCCATTTGTACAACATCTCAGCCTCCTTAATTCCCTCCCAACCTATCCTTCTCTTAAAAGTACAATTTTTCTCTACCTCCACTAAATACCGCAAACCCATACCTACTCTCTACCGGCCACCTTTATCTAAACGTAAACCCTACAAACACATTCCCCATCTCATACACCTTTGCATAGCCGGTGACATTCACCCCAATCCAGGACCAAACAACTCTCCTGCAAACCTCCCTTACAACCATAACAAATCCTCCAATAAATACCTTAAATTCCTCT
Organism: Protopterus annectens; assembly: GCF_019279795.1. Classification (NCBI taxonomy): domain Eukaryota; kingdom Metazoa; phylum Chordata; order Ceratodontiformes; family Protopteridae; genus Protopterus; species Protopterus annectens. Next base: position 452,650,255 of record NC_056726.1, read on the forward strand.
CCATCAACACCCAAAGCATAACTAACAAATTAATCCACGTCCACGCCTGGCTCAATCACTATTCACCTGACATTGTAGCTATCTCCGAAACCTGGCTAAAACCCCACATAACCAACTCTGAATTCCTCCCCCCTGGATTTCTTGCTCTCCGTTCTGACCGCCAAAATCACAAAGGTGGTGGTGTAGCCCTAATCTACTCCGAACACTTGTCTTTCTCTCCATATCCAAATCCCATTCTTTTATTCAATAACGCTGAACTTGTAATTGGACTACTAAAACTGAACAACCATAAGAGCATCTGTATCATATCTCTCTATACTCCTCCTGGTAATAACACTAATATCCTAGAAAATATCCTCTCCTGGACCTCCTCCAACATTAAGCTAGAAACCTACATCATGGGAGACATAAATATAGACTGGAACAAAGTTATTCACCACAATCCCTCCATATTTATCAATCTCTTTAACTTTACTCAACTCACTAACTCTATTTCAAGACCAAAAAAAAAAAACCCTGGCTCCATACTAGATTGGATGCTTGTATCCCATCCACAAAAAGTATTAGAATCTGGTGTCATTCCTGACCCATTAGGAGATCACATCCCAACCTTCATCCATCGGGCTACTCCCATCTCCACACTCTCCCATCATTTTATTCAATCCCGTAACCTCTCTAACTTCAACCCTACTATTTTCTCTGCCTTAAATTAACTAACTGGAACCCCTTAAAACTCTCCCTTTGGATGCTGCCATTGATTACTTCAATTCTACATTCCTAACTATCCTTAACTCCCTTGCACCAATAAGAACAAAAAGAGTTAAAACAAAAACCTCCCCATGGCTCACAAAGGACACCACAAAAAATATGATACAAAGAGACAAAACCTGGAAAGCTTACCTCCATCTTAATTAACCAGAAATCTTAAGTATAAACAACTGAGAAACCTAGCCAAAAAACTAGTAATTAAAGACAAAAAGTCCTACTACTTCAGTCTACAAGCAAATCACACAAAAAACCCCTAACAGTTCAGGAACTCCATAAACTCCCTCCTAAAACCTGGTACCAAAAACAACCCTTGCCCTGACTCCAGTAAATCTGACCTTGAAATCGCATCTATGTTTAATACCTTCTTTACCTCATCTATTGCTGATCTAACCAAGACCTTTACCAATAATAACCCTTCATCTTCTACTGCCCAAACCTCCCCTCCCTCCTCCCCACCCACTTTTGAACTCAAACAAATCACACAAAAAAACCCTAACAGTTCAGGAACTCCATAAACTCCCTCCTAAAACCTGGTACCAAAAACAACCCTTGCCCTGACTCCAGTAAATCTGACCTTGAAATCGCATCTATGTTTAATACCTTCTTTACCTCATCTATTGCTGATCTAACCAAGACCTTTACCAATAATAACCCTCCATCTTCTACTGCCCAAACCTCCCTTCTCCCCACCCACTTTTGAACTCAAACCTATCTCCACCAACCTAATAAAAAAACTCTTAGCTAAACTAAAACCATGCTCCTATGCCCCTGACAACATTCCTTCCTCCTTCCTAAAAATAGCCTCAGACAGTGTTGCCCACCCTATCAGCATACTAATCAATAGATCATTACTTGAATCCTATGTCCCCAAACTATGGCGGGTCTGCTTTACTCTTCCATGCCACAAGGGTGGCCTATCTCCCTCCTTCCTACATTCTGTTAAGTCAGGTAACATGGTATCCTGTGTTCTACTAGACTTATCTAAAGCCTTTGACACCATCTCCCATAGTCACCTACTAAACCATCTGTCTAACCTCAACATCTCCCATAAAACTCTTTCTTGGTTCTCAAGTTACTCAAGTTACTCTCTGATAGGTCCCAAGCTCTTTCCTCCCAATGGCCCATTGTTATTTAATATATTTATCAATAACTTCCACAAAGCCATACCTAGTACCGATGATTCCACTTTAATCTGCCATGCATCCAACCTAAAAGATCTCCAATTTCTAACCCAAAATGAAAACCACCTCTCACTAAATGCCAAAACTAAGATCCTTCTATTCTCTCCTATAGACAAAAACTCATTCCAAATCACCAGCCATAACAACTCAATCATCGAAGTCATATCCTCCACCAAACTTCTTGGTGTAACCATTGATGAACACCTTAACTTCAAAAATCACATCCAGCAAAATATCAAGAAAGCACATATAAAACTAGGCCTTCTTTACAGAAACAACCACTTCCTCTAGACAAACTCTACTTCCCTCTCTTCTGTATGGAGCTCCTCTCCTCACTAACCTATCTTCCAATCTCACCTCCAAATTGGTGGTATGTTACAATAAAATAGCCAGATTCGCCACAAATGCCAAATCCTCCACTCATCACTGCACCTCCCTACAGTCATTAAACTGGCTTGAACTCCCCAATCTACTACTCCTTCACCAAATCACCACTGCTCACAAACTATTCTTCCAACCTTCTAAGTGCCCTGTACTCTCCAACATTCTGCAACCTTACAACCCACTCAGACCCCTTAGATCTACCCACCAAAACTTGATCACCATCCATAAACCCAAGCACCCTGCTGGCCAGCTTCTGCTATCTTATTCCCTAGCTAAAAAATGGAATGCTCTTCCCTCCACACTGAGGACCTGTGACAACCTTAAAAACTTCAAAACTCAACTTAATTCCTATCTTTATCTTAACAGGAAATGCAATTGTACTCTTCCCCCCATTCCTCTCCTTTCTCCCCTGATTAACCTCTATACCTTCATAGCCTCACTTCAATTTGTATTTTGTATTTGCCAGGATACTATACTCCTGTCTACTCCTGAATCTTTAGTTATTTGTTTCTCACTCCTGCAAATGCCTCCTGTTGCTTGCATTCCTAACTTCCTATATTATTAAGCATGCTATTTAAACTTTAAGTACGGAGCTCGACTGCCCAAGCTCCCTCCAAATGTATTTATGTAATTAAACTTTGTACTATGTTGTTTTCTCCCCAAGCCTCCACAGAATGTAGGCTCACTTAGCCCAGTGTACTGAATTGTAAATATGTTTTCTATTTTCTACTTTTGAATGCTACCTTTTGTAATCCTTAATTTCTTTGTTAATTATTATTGTATTATTGTATTTTTGTAACTTTTATGGAGCTTTTCTCCCCGGGCCTCCACTGAAAATGGGCTCCCCAGGCCCAGTGGACCTCCCCGGTCATCAAACTGGAATAAATAAATAAATAAAGTATTGCAAAGTGGATCACTGTATTAGCAAGGGCTGTCCTGCTAAATACACCAATTTTTAAACTGTCTAAATAGACTTATTCCATACTGGGAAAGTCCATGCTTCCCAGTGCAACAATGCTACCTATTTGTTATCCTGTTCTCTATTCAGACTAACATTTAGAGAAAGACCTTTTACTGAAATCAGCCCTGCTACTTAGAATAATAACCCAGATGAAATCTGGCAGCTCAGTGATGGACTGTCTTTTAAGGGAAACATAAAGGGCCCTCTAATCAAAGAGAAGAAATGCTGATGCTCAAGGGATACAGGTTGGCAATTAATACCATTCTACATACCACTGCACTTTCTTTTGTTCATTAAACTTACTTGCCTCTCTTTCTTTATCATGTTACTGACTTTCCTGATTTTTAACTACTACTTTATTCTCAGTACTTCATCTGACCTATTGTGTGTGTAGCCTCCAGTTTTGCAAACAATTGTTATAACTGAGATTAACATTTTTAATACTAACATATTTATTTTTGCTGTTTGTGCTAAGTTTCTATCTTGCTTAGTTCCCTAGTGTATTTTGATTGATTCATTTTAGATTATGTATCTAATGGCAATGCTACTGTACCCCTGTGATGAAACCTAGGTAAAAGAGATTAATTATTTTCTTCATGTAACCGACTGTATACTTGCTATACTGTGTCAGCTTCCATATTTTTGATGCACATCACATATTGCAAAAGGTATTACACACTGGATAACATGTATATAACATTCTTAGAGTGCCACGATATTTCTCTTATTGGTGTTTTAATTGAATGGTATTTTCTGTTATTACTCTTAGCATCTACAAATATTATGTTTTGTAGGCTGTATACCCAAATGCCCCATTATTGTCATATCACTACTGTTTCTTATGCACTTTGTTTATGCCACTGCTGGCCTGGGTCGTTGCTGACAAGGGTCCTTGGACCAGTTCACTTAGCCTTTTACAAAGTTCAGTAAAATAAATAAATGAAAATGTTTAGCCGAGTATAGCTCCACCCACTTCTGTGGTTTGAAGCATTGATCTGCAGTGTAAACTAAACTCCTAGTTTATAATTAGTACTGTCTGTTGTAGGGAGCCCACTTAAAGCTTCTCTGAGTATTTGGAATGGCAGCTAATAAACCAGAGTCCAGATCATTTTATATGGTCTGTTGTTGAGGTATGGTCTGTGAGGAGAGTGCTATGGTACAGTAATGATGGACAAGTGTCTATAACACACACCACTATTCTAACAAATGCCTTTACCTACTTTATCGTAACAGTAGCAGGCTATGCATTAATAGTCTCCACTTTGGTCTTGCTATCCAGATTTTTCCACCACCCACCTAATGACCAAGGTAAGTTACTTTTGCCTTTCCTTCTTGACATTTGCTTGCTTTGACAGTCGACCCTGACCAACTTAATTTGCTCGGAACTTTTCTGACAAGTTACAAATGTTCTGGCCAGAACCAAATAAAGGGTGTAGTGTGTCATCTAGGTAAGCAGGAACACAGTCTCCAGCTCCTGCTAAGATGAGCTCTATCAGCTTTTGCATTTGTAAAATTAATACTTTTTTTTTATTCTTAAATTTTTTTTTTTTTTAATTTTTAATTTTTAATTGGACTTCGCAGTGGTGCAGCAGATTTTGTTGTCACCTCACAGCAAGCGGTTCTCCGGTTCGATTCTCAGCTGGGGTGCCTTCTGTGTGGAGTCTGCATGTCCTCCCTGCATTTGTGTGGGTTTCCTCCCACGTTACAAAGACATGCACTTGGAGCATTTCTCTCCATGCCTCTGCTGAAAATTGGCTCGTTCCAAGTTGGACTTTCCCTGTAAATAAATGTTAAATAAATAAAATAAATACATTCTTTGTTTGGTAATGTTCAGCAGGTATAATGAAAACAATGCAATTTTAGCAAAATGAGGAATATAACCAAGCAACCAAGGTTCATCAAAATTAAGATTACTCACTTTTGTGGGAATTAAAATGCTAATTCTAACATTATTGTAAACATTTGTCATTTCTAACCTTAAACGACTTTGTCGCATGAGAAGTTAATGTAGTAATCCGTTATCTTCTTAAGTCAAAAACATCATCTCTGTCCCCTACAAATAAAACAGATATACATAGTATCCCAAGGAGTATCTAACCCCAGAGTAAGTTCTAACTTGGTGGAATTGAATGTAGGCTTCAGGACGAGGTGAATTATCTTTAGAGATCAAACATTGGCCTAGAATGGTAAATTAGAGTAGATGAGCCCAGTAGCCCATGTTGTTATTGACTGAGATGGTTTATAGTAAGATGAGTAATTGTTGAGATGGGCACACAAGTTTAGGTAACATTGTGGAAGAAACCCTTTCCAATATTTAAAAATATAGCTTATAAAGGAAAGGCAGACAGGTCTAATCCACCTGTTGCCCTGGAAGTTTATACCAGATGACCAAAATGTGACTGCTGTAGGTTACAGCAGAGTTTGTCTAGTTGCTCATTGGATTGCATCTGTAATAATTTATCATGGTACACTTATATACCATGTGGTAATAGCCTCTTCAGCATGGCATAACCAACAATTTACCTTCCTTCCACCCTCTTCTAAAAAACCTCTTTGGGAGGATTGACACACTGATGATATGTTTTAACATAGTGAATTAATATATGGCAGAAAAGGATTGAGAAGTTGTATTGAAGAGACTGTTGCCAGTGTTGTAATGTGAGTGATGATGGATGTTTCAAATGACATGACTTCTGTAAAATTAGTAATCCTCCTGTACTTTCTCTGTAAAACGATTTGCATTTTGAGTTTGATCCTGGATCATCCACTTGATACTTCTGACATTTACATATGTTTAACAAGGGATCAGAATGGACTCCCTCATGCACCTTGATAGTCCTCAGTAGATGCTGAATTTATTGATAATGCTGCCTTGACAGTCTGAATTCCGTAAATCTGGTTGTAAGGCTATTGTAGTCTATCTTACTACCCTGTCTTTAATAAACCAGTTGCCCCTGCAGAATGGTGTCTATTTATCTGTAGCTTGTTTGAATACTGAATTCTGTTGTAGATCATACCTTTGGTTTGTTTATCTTGCATATTAAATAGCACTTTTTCTATTCAACTTTCCCAACCTCCTGGATCCCAGATGTGATTGTTATCTAGAAATGCTGTTAGAGTGGTGGAGTGGCTATGTAAGGTTAGCCTCAGTGGGAGCCATATGGGACTAAGTTGTTTAGATTTAAGATATTGTACTTTTGCTGCCCCTAGGTTATACTCCTTCAGAATGGGTAATCCCACTCACTGTTTAGGGAATATAGTTTGTCTCTGCTGATCCTGGGGTGTGAAACATACTAAAGGAAGTTGGTTATTTGTTTCTGGAATTTCTGTAGATAGCTTGTCTTGTATATATGTGGAAGATGCCTCATGAGGAATAGTACCCTGGGAAAAATGTACAACTTCATCATTTGTACTTTTGTAAGAAAAGGCATGAACCTATGTTTCCAGCATTTCGCCTTATTAGCGAGCTGGTCCAGAAGAGGGTTAACAGTTAGATTTTAGAATTTTTGCTGGATGTTCAGTGAAATCAATGCCCAGGTATTTACATTATGTTAACATAGTCTAACCACTTTCCATGTTGAAGAAGTTTGTTTACTTTTGACTAACCATTTACAGGAAAAATGCAAGTTTTGTGTTAATTTATTTTTATCTCTGTAAATGGTTTTAAGTCTTTTAAGACCATGCAGACTAAGCACCATGTTCAATCATAGCCTCACCTCAGGCTTTGTACCCACTGAATGGCCGCAACAGTTATCCCACTCCACAAAGGGGGAGCCATGACGGACCCCGGGAACTACTGCCCCATTAGCCTGACGAGCCTGGTCTGCAAGGCCATGGAACGTATCATCATGGAACTCATAAACAAAGACATTGGTAATCTCCAAACTCTGGACCCTACTCAGTTTGGATTTGTAAAAGGCAGATCATGTCTCCTAAACCTGATTGACTTCTTTGAAGCAGTCACCAAAGCCATAGATGAGTGTAAAATGGTTCACACAGCTTATCTAGATCTCGCCAAGGCTTTCAACACCATCCCCCACTCTGGAATTATAGATAAGCTCACTAAACTAGGTATAAATCCCTATGTCACAAGATGGGTTGCCAACTGGCTCACGGACAGAAGCCACACTGTGAAAGTAGCGGATTCCAAATCCGACATCAGACCAGTGACAAGTGGAGTACCACAGGGTTCAGTCCTGGGTCCTCTCCTGTTTGGTATCTACTTCTCTGAAGTGCAGGCCAACACAGAAGGTCTTTGGCTAACAAAGTTTGCAGATGACTGCAAACTAGGAGCCATAATCGAAACTCCTAACGATGTGGACAAACTATAAAAGGGCCTCACTGAGACAGATACCTGGTGTCAAAGCCATGGCCTGAAGTTCAATGCCAAAAAGTGTATTGTCATCCCCTTTGGTAAAAACTCTCTACCCATGAACTACCACATAGCTGGTAGTCTACTTAATGCTGAAAATGTGATGAGACCTTGGGACGCAGGTGGACAGTAGTCTCTCCTTTGATAATCACATCGCCACAGTGGTCAGGAAATCCTTCTACGTGGCTCATCTCATCACAAAAGGATTCTCATCCAGAAAAAGAGGTCATTGTTCCCCTCTACTCATCACTCATTAGACCCATTATAGAGTACAACGCCCCTTTTGGTATGTACCTCACAAGACATCTACAACAACTGGAAAGACCACAGAAATACCTCACAAAGAGGATTACTGGCCTCAAACAGATGCCCTATGCAGACTGTCTCAAAAAGCTACAGCTTTACTCCATTGCATATCGCCTACTCAGGGGCAATCTCTGGCTAACATACAAAGCTATGTCAAACCCAGAGCTGTTGGACATGCTCCACTTAAAGAAATCCCAATCCCTCCGAGCTGCACACTCTAGGGACCTTAACCTTGTCACCACAATAAATAGAACATGCTGGAGGGATAGATTCCTGTCCCAGAGACTTCCCATACTCTGGAACAGACTACCTATCTATGTCAAACAGAGCTCCTCATTAGCACTCTTCAAAAAAAATCTTGATGATTGGATGGGAAATGGGAAATTCACCCTGGGGATCACTTCTGTGGCTCTGCTCGACAGGGGCGCAGGAAAATAATTTTCTTGGGTGGCGAAAGCCAGGGTACATTTTTTGGCTAGGCTTGTATGGGCCCTGGGGCCGATAGTCTAGTACCTACCTATGAACCTATGAAGGGGAGGCCCAGGGAGAAACTCTCCAGACGCATGTCTTTAGAATGTGGCAGGAAACAGGAGTACCCAGAGGAAACCCGCAAGAATACAGGGAGAACATGCAAACTCCGCACAGAAGGCACCCCAGCTGAGAATCGAACCTGAGAACCTCTTGCTGTAACACGACAACGTTAACCAATGCAACACTGCATCGCCCAGGACCTTGTCTGTTTTTAATTTCACTGGAAATTGACCTTTTGTTTCACATTCTTTGTAGAGGGCTTCTGGGGGTTCTAGAGAAAGATCTAGATACTCTCTGCAAATTTCACTGTAAGACTGTTCAGCCCAGGAGCTTTGCCATTTATTATATCTGCATGGTACATCCAGTTTCATCTGCAGTGTTAGGTTTCTCTAGCGCAGCTACGTCCACTCTAGATAATGTGATTAGATGTATCTCTTGTGTAGTTGTCTTTAGATTGCTCATATTGTCTGCTAGCTGCAGTATTCTGGGTCTGATTAGGGTTTGAGCTAGGATACTGTTGATGTCTGGAGAATTTGTGATAAAGATGTTATTGCGTACCTTTCATTGCTGTTATCATCATGTCTGTAGGCCTGTACTTGAGCCATTTTTACTATTGGTTTATGTGAAAGGTATTCCAGTTGTCTGATAAAATAATAGCAATCCCATCTGTCTTGATTTTGCATATACTGTATCTGTCATGTTTTGCCTTTCACCACATGTATACACTTCAAGAGAGGTTTCTTATTACACCCTGAAGTTTTAGATTTCCAGTATAAGAATTGAATATTTGTTTGTCATTGAGTACATTTTAGTTACTGGTCTGAATTGTGTTTTCTTTTTTATTTGTCTTGTTTTCTTCTTGATTATAAATTTAAAATTACCCCATTTCAGCCAAGCAGCTGTTTTCCTGCAAAGAATTGTTAAATCAGAAATCTATAATGGCTTGCTTTATCTGCTTTTTGTGATGTAATGATTTGAGCTAGAAGGATCAAACTGCAAATCTAGGACTTAACAGGAGGAGATTCTAAGAATAACTGTCATAAAGAAGTTTGAGTTGTCTGACCAGATGTAGGGAATATGCTAGGAGCATGCTGTCATGGGTACCAAAGAGGAAGAGACCAACCATATATCAATTCTCCTGGCAATCTCAACTTTTGTAGCAATATAGCTTAAGTCCTTCTCCCAGGAGTGTCCTGGTCACCAGATATCCATCATTGTACTTAAAAAAAATAGAAGCTTTAGGGTGTTTCTTCTTGCACTCATTCCAGCTGCAAAGCTAGAACTGTGTTAAAATCTCCACCTAGAATGAGGTATTCTGCTTGGGTTTTCAGGATAGCAGTAGCAGAGTAGAATTGGTTGAGGAGTTATGCCATCCTAGTTAGGCCCATAAATGTGTGTCAAGTAGCCCCTTGCCTGAGGCTATTTTACATACTAGGACTGACAATCTACCATGGAGGTAAACGTTTCTTCTATATTTTGGTCCACTTCATGGAATCTGTAAGCACTAGTAAACCCCCTTTTTTTTTATAGCTAATTTAAAGCAAATGCTTGCTCCCTACCCTCCCCACTGTTTGAAGAACTTTTGGGTATCTCTGTATTTGAGTTTGATTTCCTCAAGGAAGATCACGTGGGCTTTTATATCCTGTATATACTGTAGAATTATTTTCTAATTCTAATTTTATAATTCTATGGTAGCGTTGTTACCTCACAGCAAGAGGTTCTCCCGTTTGATTCTCGGCTGGGCTTGGGAATGCCTTCTGTGTGGAGTCTGCATGTCCTCCCCACAGTTGGGTAGCGTTCGAAAGACATGCGTGCATAAATGGGTGTGCATTTGTTGAAGGTTGAGCATCGAGCTGGCACCTTGGTGTTTCGTAAAAATCTTCTGCCAATCATTAGCGGACCGGAGTTCCGCTGTGGCGACCCCTTACCGGGAAAAGCTGAAAGACAAACAAAATATACTGTAGAAATATTTTCTGTTATATTGGGGTAGATATACCTGTATGGTTTAAAGATAAAGACATAAAAACTGTTGTATGAGTTGGTATTACAGTCTGCCTGAATTGTTCATTTCAAGGATTGCTGGGGACGGGGGGTAATGCTCCCCTGTAATAGTATCCATGTCTGCACTGGTGTAATAGCTTGTTTACCTCTGCTTACAGGACTGAGCAAGCTAGATGAAATGGAAACCACTGTGAATCTTTCCCTACAGACCCATCTCCCAAATTTATTGATGGGGGACACCCATGGTGCAAACTGCAGAGTACCCCTAATTTCCAATGATTGCCTCTGTATATGTCAGACAGATTTGCTCTAGTTCTGTCTTGACTGAAATAGATAAGCTTAACTGAAGTAGCTAGCTGACTGTTGTAAGAGAATGATGCAAATATTTAGCATGGTAACTGCAACCATTAGAGCATAACTTCACCAAGAATGATGCCACAACATAGAGACAAGATGATCAGCTTTAACAATTGGCTTAATTTCTGGTGTCATTCAAAGGGGATCCAGTGTCTGTCTGCCTGGGATGACATGCTTGACAAGCCACGCTGCTTTGCGAGGGATGGCTTGCAGCTGTCACCCCTGGGATTCCGGATATTGGCTAAGGCTCTTGCCACCCCCCATAGTGCCTTTTTTAAGCAAGGCTCAAATTCTAAACCTACCACGCTAGAAAACAAAAATGGGAAGAAACTAAGGGTAATGCTGCTCAATGCCAGAAGTCTAAATCTCAAAATGCACGCTCTCGAGGCCCTTCTCAGTATGGAGAACATTGATGTCTGTGCTGTGACTGAAACCTGGTTCAAGGCTCCTGAGAGCACCCCGGCACTATCAGGTTTTACCTCATATCGTGCGTTCTGGCCCCAAAACCCAGACCACACCACAAAAGGAGGGGGTGTATCCATATTCATCAAGGATACCCACACCTCCAGATTGGTGGCAACGCACGAAGCATCGGAAACCATCCAGGTGCAATTAACCATAGGCAAAACTGCTCTACAATTTGTAGCATGCTACAGGCCACCCTCTCAAACTCAGGAACCCCACACAGCCTTCCTGAAGACACTGGAGGGTATAAATATCTCCAAACACCATTATATTGGGTGACTTCAACTACCCGAATATAGACTGGGAACATTACTCAAGCCCCAACTTTCTAGCCCAAAGGTTCCTGGAGTTCATAAATTCAAATGCCATGGAACAACTAGTCACCGTTCCCACAAGAGGAGAAAATATACTAGATCTCATCATCACAAACATGGGGACAAAATGCTCCACACCGAAGTATATCCTGATTGGTGAGATCAGATCACAAACTTATCTCACTGGAAATCCACATCCCCCCACCCCAAACAAAAAAGACCACAGTGAAGAACTTCTCTAAAGCAAACTTCACACTACTCAAGACTGGTGTGGTATCCTTCAAGGCCCCCGAGCCAGTGGAAACCACAACCCAAGCTGCGGAAGCCCTTACAAATGCCTTCTACGAACACCTCCAGGACTGCATGGATCAGGCAATCCCTAATAAAACCAAGACTCTTTCCACCAAAGGCAAACGTCCAGTCTGGTGGACCCCAGCCATAAACAAACTTTACAATAAGAGGAGAAAGCTGTTACATGGTAGAGCAAAATCCATAAAGGAGAAGACACCCTTGATCATTATTAGTAAAAAAATACGAGCACTCATAAAATCATCCAAGGCCAAATCTGAGAGAAAAATTGCAATAGATTCAAAAGACAATCATAAGGCCTTCTTCAGCTATGTTAGAAACCTGGGTGGAAACTCCCAGATATGCAGAATTAGTCCAAAATGATACAAAAATCACTGAACCCACAGACATTGCCAACATACTGGCAGACAGGTTCAGTGCAAACTTCACCCCCCTCTCCCCCCTAAAAGGAGAGATAACTATCCCAGCGGAGTGTAGCCTCCCAGACATCTCTAATGTGCAGGTGAAAGCTGCTCTCTAAAGCTAAAAACACAGCATCAATGGGACCGGATGGTGTCCCCGGCTGTGTGCTACACGAACTCAACGAGGAACTAAATCCACATATAAGGCAGCTGTTTAATCTTAGCCTTACCACAGGATACGTGCCGAAGGAGTGGCGTACGGCAACTGTGGTCCCACTCCACAAAGGCGGTACCTCTACGGACCCTGGAAATTACCGCCCCATAAGCTTAACAAGCCTGGTCTGCAAAGCTATGGAGAGGATCATAATGGAACTCATAAACAAAGACATAGGGACTTGCAGACATTGGACCCGAACCAGTTTGGCTTTGTCCAGGGCAGATCATGCCTTTTGAACTTGGTCGACTTCTTCAAACGAGTGACCAAGGCCATTGATCAGGGAAAGGCAGTCCATACAGCCTACCTTGACCTTGCAAAGCTTTCGACACAATACCCCACTCGGTATTATAGAGTACCTTACCAGCTTAAATGTAAACCCATATGTCACAAGATGGGTTGCAAACTGGCTAAAGGAAAGAACCCACAGGGTTAGAGTTGCTGGCGCCATGTCAGACTCCAAGCCGGTCACAAGTGGGGTCCCACAGGGCTCAGTCCTTGGCCCCTGTTGTTCGGCATCTACTTCTCAGAAGTACAGGCAAACATAGGAGGACTATGGCTGACAAAATTTGCAGATGACTGCAAACTGGGCCATAGTGGAAAGTACATCGGACACAGATATCCTTCAGAGGGGTCTCACGAAACTGATAACTGGTGCCAGAGCCATGGCCTGAAGTTAAATGCCAAAAATGTATAGTCATACCCTTCGGGAAAAACAAGGTAACCCCAAGCTACCATATAGGTGGCAATCCATTAAGCACAGAAGAGGTTATCAGGGACCTGGGGACCCAGGTTGACAGTGGCCTTTCTTTTGACACTCACATTGCTAAAGTGGTTAGAAAGACATTCTACATTGCCCACCTGATCATGAAGGGATTCACATCCAGATCAAGTGAGGTCATTGTTCCCTGTACTCTTCACTTATCAGACCAATGATCGAGTACAATGCCCCATTCGGGATGTATCTCACCCGACACCTGCAGCAATTGGAGAGACCCCAAAAGTTCCTCACCAAAAGGATAAAGGGACTCCAACATCTGTCATATGCTGCCAGACTGAAGAAACTCCAGCTCTATTCAGTCGCATACTGCCTGCTCAGAGGTGACCTGTGCCTGACATACAAGGCCATGTCCAACCCGGAATTAATGGACATGCTCCACCTCAAAAAATCCAAATCTACCAGATCCACTAGAGCAAGCAACTTAAACCTTAGCACGGATATAAATAGGACATGCTGGAGGGATAGATTTGTCACCCAGAGACTCCCTATGCTGTGGAATAAAATCCCAGTCCATGTGAGGCAGAGCACCTTGCTGGCTCTGTTCAAGAGAAATCTTGACCGGTGGATGGGAGATCGTAGGTTTACCCCGGGAATCATCTCTGTGTCACTGGACAGAGGCACAACAAACTAATGGGCACAGTATTTTTTAACATAAGGGGTGGCGTAAGCCACAAAACTTTGGGCTAGGCTTATAAATGCCTTAGGGCAGATAGCCTAGTATAAACCTATGAACCTATAACAAGAACTTATACATGTAGTATGCTGTAAGAGAAATAACAAAACACTGCTGAATGCAGACTTAGCTTACCCTCTTTTGAACTCCATCTCAAGCACAAACACTGTGAGGTGGATATCATTAAATGTTCATAACCTCTGAACTAAGGTGCCGTAAAATTCCTATCCAAGGTAGATGTAAATCAGCAGATGTAAGCACTCCAAGTACATTAGTAAGCTCTGTAAGAAGGAGAAGGTAAGACTAAGAAGAATCTATATCCTGTCATTCATTGTTATCTGATGAGTCTAGCTATAATGCCGTCCATCGCATTTCATATTCAGACACAGGATACATTGGAGGAATGTTGATGGGGCATTTGTTTTCCTTCCTTGGGTGGACAATTATGTACTAACATGATACTTGAATTGCCTGGGGTTAGCTGAGAATCATCACTCCATGATGCCTCCAATGTTTCTACTTCTTTGATTTTGATCTCTGGTCCCAGAAAATCCATGTCTACAGGCATCTTATTTGCATCCTTTGGAGTTAAGGAGTGCAGAGATTCAGACTTATTCCTTGTGGCCCAGTCTGTAACCCCTTCCATGTCTCTACTGTCATTAATTCATGAGGCGAATTTACGAATGCTGGTAGCAAATTCATTAACACATTTAGTGGGTGAAGGCATGAGAGGTTTTTCACATTTTTTCAATGTGCCCTGGTAGGAATGGGGAGTTTCTTTGGACATCTTTACCATGTCAGCATATGGCTTTCTCCTTGTGTGGCCCTGCAGCAAAAAAAAATTCTTTTGCAGTAAAACAATTAGATTGATTAACTGTAGAATGGCTAGGAAGTGCAATTGGATCGTGTAGTTAAAGTGCCAATGCTTTCCTTTTTAAAAATAGTGCAGTGCTATAGTCAGGGACAATTCTTAAAGGGAAGCCAGCTAAGCAAAGGTCTGCACCCATTGATCTTGATTTTTGTAGAATATGCTCTCTATCAGTAAAATGAAGGCACCATAAAATAAATTGGCATGGATGCTGGTTGTTTTTCTGAGTGTTTGGTTCACTCGATCAGTTATAGGTGTCTGCTTCTTCAAGTACAGCTCTTTGGTGATGAAGTATCCTGGATGTCTGTGTTTCTATATGCTCCAGTATGCCCAGGATATGCTGGTTGTTTTGCCTAGTCCAATTTTCTAGGTTGGCGATCTTACCTTCCAGTTGTAGGGGTGAGAATCTGAGCTGGGTTATGCTGGTTTCATTTTGTTGTATCCCCTGTGCATTCCTGACAATATCTTGCTGCTGAGTGGTGAGTAAAGAAGGCAGGTATGTTAACTGTGCTTCAAGGTTTGAGGTCATATTTTTTGTATAACTTATATTAGCTGCTGATTGTTGGAACATCTTAGTAAATGTGTCCAGCGAATTTTTGTTGGCTTTTATGTACTGTACTTTATTATCCATGTTTGCTGCCAAAACTGTTGTTAGCCAAAAGAGATCTCTAGCAGTAGTGGAAGTTGCTGTCCATAGTATAGAAATAAATATAGCAGTGCATTTCTGACTGCTGTCCCCCATGAATAGTTGCTTGTTTGTCTGGGAAGACGTCAGTATTTGGTGTAAGATGTGGAGACATAAAGTATGTGGACAGAGGCTCGAGCTAAGTTCCATTTGCCATTAGTTCTTGCTCATGTGCATCTTGCATTTCTTAAATTAAAACTTGTCATCATATTTGTTACCTGCTCAGCCTTTATAAAGTGCCTTACTGTTCTCACTGTAAAAGTTGCTCTTCAAACTACTCATCATAAATATTGTTTCAAACTGTTATGTAATTATGTCAATTCCTTTGTTCAAACCTTCTTGTGATGATCATTGTAATAAGTATACTTGCTTCTATGTTAATACTTGATGTGATACTAAGATTGTTTTCTTTGATGATGTAATTTCTACCCAGTGGTCTTGGTTCATGGCTGAAAATGGTCTGTCATCCTGTCCACTTTCCCAGTTACCAAAATGTAATTAATAAATATGTCTTGGCACTAAGTGCCAATCATTAAAGTCTTAGACTCTGAGCAAACCAGTTGACTAGACTGTGCTACTGAGTTGCCCCTGAAAAGGGACATCAGTCTAGTGAGCTTATTCAGCTAAACAATATATAAAAGAAAAGCAATTAAATAAAAAATGTCCAAGAGTTGCTTTTATATATTTATTTAAAGTACTCAAACAGGGTAACAAATACTGACCTGTCGTCCCTTTCTGTGGATCACTGTTGATCTTGTACATAGTACTGTCCTGCTGCTACAGTGCTTCATCTGATAGCATGCATCTGCTGTTGTGAGACTGTTTTGTTTCCTATATAGTCTACAGTAGGAGTTTCAAACTTGTTCTCCTCATGCCTCAAGCAACTCTCAAACATAATTCAGGGTGATGGAAGCTACTCTGCTATTACTAGCTGTGCTGTCCACCCTACCTTTTGGTTTGGAGACTGTACCCCTCAGATGACTGTGCTAGTCCTCATTCAGAAATCCTGGTCATTTGAATTTGAGACCACTAGTTAACTTAAAGCTGGTGTGCCCATCCTTTGAGGCATGGAGATTGTTAGTCCCCTGAATTACCTGCATATTCAACATTTTGTTCACAGTTTGTTTAACTTGCCTAGACATACTATAAGAAGCCTGCTTAAATGGATGTTGGGTTTCCTGTGTCCATGTGGTGCTCTACTGCTTGTGTACACCCTAGCTTAGCAGTGAACAGGTATCCTAACTTTCATAGTACTAATCTGATTGTCTGAACTAGTGTAGGAGCTGGCTGCTGTGACAAAACTAACTCATTCGCTGAGGGACAGCAAGAGTCTCAGTAAGGATGTCTGCCACTACACCTCCTCTGATTCTTTTTGTAACTCCCTGCATATACCAAGTATCAGAGTCTATCATATTAAAATGTCAAGAGTTTGTGCTTTTGCCTTCTGCCTAACATCAGTACTACATAATTAACACTCTGCCTTTTTTCACAGTAGGTAGAGTTCCCTCCCAAGTTGCCTGCAACTTGTTTTGTTGTGCAGGAAAAGCACCATTACCTTTTGTCTGACTGTATACTCTGATTTGCCACTATCCATTTGTACTATTTCCTAAAAGTCGTGACATGCCAAACATGCTCCAGAACAAACTCCTTGTTGGAATTCCGTGTACCATACCACTCATCCTACAGTATGTCCAAGGTTCCCATCCTGCTATGATCATAAAGTAGCTCCAGTGCCTGGCGATTCTTATGGTACTTCTCTATATGCATAGAGAAAATGGGGTAGATACTTCTCTCTTCCATTTAAACAAGTTTGCAGATTCTGCCAGCATAGTCTTAAGAATTGGGTCTATACATACCCATCATAGGTTCATAGGTTCATACTATGCTCTCTGCCCTAGGGCATTTATAAGCCTAGCCAGAGTGTGTTTAGCTTTCGCCACCCATTTTAAATTAATTTTGCTATGCCCTTTTTCGAGGTTAGTATACTGTGCCTCTGTCTAACAGTGACACAGAAGTGATACCCGGGGTAAACCTACGATCCCCCATCTACTCATCAAGATTCCTCTTGAAGGGAGTCAGTGAGGGACTCTGCCTAACCTGGACTGGGATTTTATTCCAGAGTGAAGGGAGCCTCTGGGTTATGAATCTGTCCCTCCAGCATGTCCTATTTATTTCAGTGCTGAGGTTCAAGTCTCTCGAGCGCGTAGCTCGATGGGATTTGGATTTTCTGAGGTGGAGCATGTCCATTAATTCCAGGTTGGACATGGCTTTATACATCAGGCACAGATCGCCTCTGAGCAGGCGGTATGCCACTGAGTAGAGCTGGAGTTTCTTTAACCGGGCAGCATATGGCATCTGTTTGAGCCCTTTGATCCTCTTGGTGAGGTACTTTTGGGGTCTTTCCAGTTGCTGCAGGTATCTGGTGAGGTACATCCCAAAAGGGGCATTGTACTCAATTATGGGCCTGATGAGGGATGAGTAAAGAGGCACGATGACCTCCCCTGATCTAGATGTGAATCCCTTCATGATTAGGTGGGCTATATAAAATGTTTTTCTAACCACTTTGGCCACGTGGTTGTCAAATGAGAGATTGCTATCAACTTGGGTCCCCAGGTCCCTAATTACTTCTTCTGTACTTAATGGATTACCACCTATGTGGTAATTTGTGGGCACTTTGTTTTTGCCAAAGGGGATGACTATACACTTTTTGGCATTTAGCTTGAGGCCATGGCTCTCGCACCAGTTGTCTGTTTCTATGAGGCCCTTTTGGAGGATGCTTGTGTCGGCTGGAGAGTCGATTATAGCGCCCAGTTTGCAGTCATCTGCGAACTTGGTCAGCCACAGTCCTTCCGTGTTGGCCTGTACCTCTGAGAAATATATACCGAACAGGAGAGGTCCCAGGACTGAGCCTTGTGGGATGCCACTTGTAACTGGTTTGGAGTCTGACATGGCTCCAGCAATTCTAACCATGTGGGTTCTGTCCTTGAGCCAGTTTGCAACCCTTCTAATGACATAGGGGTTTATATTTAAGCTGGTGAGCTTATCTATAATGCCCGAGTGGGGTATTGTGTCAAAGGCTTTCCCCTCGTCAATGGCCTTGGTGACGGTTTCAAAGAAATCGACCAGGTTTAAGAAGCAGGATCTGCCCTTAACAAAGCCGAACTGGGTAGGATCCAGTGTCTGTAGGTCCCCAATATCTTTTTTTTATGAGGTCCATGATGATCCTTTCCATAGCTTTGCAGACCAAGCTAGTCAGGCTTATGGGGCGATAGTTTCCAGGATCCGTTGAGGCACCACCTTTGTGGAGAGGGACCACTGTTGCTGTACGCCACTCTTTGGGTACATATCCTGTGGTAAGGATGAGATTGAACAGTAGTTTTATGTTTGGGTTTAGCTCTTCTTGGAGTTCATGTAGGACGCAGCCTGGGACACCGTCTGGTCCCATTGATGCTGTGTTTTTTGCTTTGGAGAGGGCGGCTCTTACCTGAGCATCTGAGATGTCAGGGGGGCAGCACTCTGCTGGGATAGATATTTGCCCTTTTGGTGGGGAGGGAGGGGAGAAGTTTGCGCTGTACCTGTCAGCTAGGATGTTGACAATGTCTGTGGGTTCGGTGTATTTTTTGTCATTTTGGACTAATTCTGAGCATATCTGGGAATTCCCACCCAGGTTCCTAACATAACTAAAGAAAGCCTTGTGATTATCCTTAGTGTCCTGTGCAATCTTTGTCTCGAAGCTGGCCTTAGACGATTTTATGAGTGCCCGTAGTTTTTTGCTAACACTGATCAGAGATGCCTTCCCTTTTTGGGATTTTGCTCTATCATGTAGTAGCTTCCTCCTTCTATTGTATAGTTTGTTAATGGCTGGGGTCCGCCAGACAAGACGTCTGCTTTTGGAGGATTGGGTCTTGGTTTTATTTGGGATTGCATGATCCATGCATTCCTGAAGGTATTCATAGAATGCGTTTATAAAGGATTCTGCGGTCTGGGCCATATTTTCCACAGGCCTGGGGGCTTTGAAGGATTCCACCTCGGTTTTGAGGAGTGTGAAATTTGCTTTAGAGAAGTTTTTCACTGTGGCTTTCTGGGCAGGGGGTGGGGTCGGGATGTGAATATCCAATGAGATTAGTTTATGGTCTGATCTTACCAGTGAGGGATTCATTTCTGGTCTGGAGCATAGAGTCCCCATGTTGGTGATGATCAGGTCCAGTATGTTTTCCCCTCTTGTGGGAGTGGTAACAAGTTGTTCCATAGCATTTGAGTTTATAAATTCTAGGAACCTTTGAGCTAGGGTGTTGGAGCTAGAGTAATGCTCCCAGTCTATGTTTGGGTAGGTGAAGTCACCCAATATAATGGTGTTTGGAGAGACCTTCATATTTTCCAGTGTTCTCAGGAAGGCCGAGTGGGGTTCCTGGGTTTGGGAGTGTGGCCTGTAGCAGGCTATAAACTGGATGGCAGTATTACCCACTGTTAGTTGCACATGGATAGTCTCTGATGCTTTGTGCTGTGCCACCAACCTGGAGGTGTGGGTATCTTAGACGAATATTGATACTCCCCCTCCTTTTCTGGTTCGGTCCAAGTTTTGGGGCCGAAAAGCATGGTATGAGGTATAACCTGGTAGTGCTGGGTGCTGTCAGGAGCCTTGAACCAGGTTTCTGTTACTGCACAGATATCGATGTTCTCCATGCTAAGGAGAGTTTTGAGTGCATGCATCTTGAGGTTTAGGCTTCTGGCGTTGAGTAGCATTACTCTTAGTTTCTTATCCCTTGTGATACCTATGGAGGTGGGTTTGTCTTTTTAGCCTTGCCTAAAAATGGCACTATGGGGGTAGCAAGAGCCTTATCTGAAAGCCCAGGGGTGACAGGTGCAAGCCGACCCTAGCGAAGCATCGTGGCCTGTCGAGCATGTCATCCCAGGCTGACAGGCATTGGATCCCCTTTGAATGACACCAATACTTAAGCCAATTGTTGAAATTGATCATCTTGTCTTCATATTGTGGCATCATCCTTGGTGAGGGTAAGATGCTACTCAAGGTCAGGGTCATACCGGCCTGGGCCACATGCTCAGAGAGCTCCTCTATGTCTCTTTTCATGTAGTCCAGGGAGGTACGTCTCAGATCATTCACACCAGCATGGACAATGACTGAGTCATATTTGTACTTGCCTTGGAGTGACCCGAGTGCTTGTGTTATCTGGCGGATCCTAGCGCCCGACAGACAGCTCACCGTATCCTTCTCCTTGTTCAGCCTGGTGAGCGGGACGTCAGTGTGCCTGACGGTAGAGTCACCTATTACAAGTGTATCAGGTGTGTTGTTTAGCCTTAAGGGCTGTGACTGTTCGGCACACTGGCTTTGTGAGCTATGTGTTGCACGTGTTTTGTTTTGGGGTAGCGGTTGCTTGGGTGTCTGCTTTGGAGGTCTCTGCTGCTTAGGCAGATTTTTATTTAGAGCCTCCGAGTATGTTTTTGTGTGTTTATGTGTTTGGTTTGCTGTCGTGGTAGGTCTATGTGAGGCTGGAATTGTAGTGAGTGTGGTTTCCTTCTCCTCCTGACAGGTTTCGCCAGTACTGAGTTGAGAGAGCTTAGCCTCCAGTTTGGCTATATGGTTGCATCTCTCACATGTGTTGGAATTTGTTGGGAGGAGGAGAGGGTTGTCTGTGTACATGAGACAGTTGTAACATTGCCTCAAGATTCCCAGATTCACCAGCTGGACCGGAGAGGAGATTGACAATTGACCTTTGGACATGCTAGAATAGTATTGGGAATTCCTTTATAATTGAAAAAAAAGGCCAATGGGAAACAAGGTACACAAGGGAAGTTTGTGAGGGTGTAGTGCTTTTAATTTTTTAGTGCTGACTTATATAATTGCTTTAGTGAGCAAGTGCCAGGTAACTTAAATGCAGTGTGTTACAGGTAACTTAAATGCAAAAATGACAAACAGTAACTTTCTTTCAAGTGAAACAAGGAAATAATTACAGTAAGCAATGCAGATGTCACTAGGGATCCACAGAAGCACTGAAAAGCCGAGTTTTAGGTGGAATTAGCGTTTCAGGGAAATAACAAGCAAACAAGCATACAAACAAAGCTAGATTCAGCAGGCCTGGATCTAGCCTATGCTACAGCAAACAAGGTATACTAATTCCAGTAAGAAACAGTTCAAATATGCAGGCACTATAAGCCTTTAACCAGAAATTCCCAGCTCAGAAGGGCAGAGTCCAGCCTCTCCTCCCACAAGAGTGCAGACCACGAACCTTCTTAATGTAAAATAACTGGCCTGAAGCCCAAGGGCTTAAACCAGAACTAATACACTTTTAGAATAACAGACACTGAGCCCTCAATCAGCAGTTCCCAACTTAGAAGGATGTAAGCTACCTGTCCTGCCATCACAGTGCAGGCCAAGCAGTAATAAATACAATTAAATACTTTAAAGAATGCCTAACCAGAAATTCCCAGCTCAGAAGGGCAGAGTCCAGCCTCTCCTCCCACAAGAGTGCAGACCACGAACCTTCTTAATGTAAAATAACTGTCCTGAAGCCCAAGTGCTTAAACCAGAATTAATACATTTAGAATAACAAGCACTGAGCCCTCAATCAGCAGTTCCCAACTTAGAAGGATGTAAGCTACCTGTACTGCCACTACAGTGCAGAGCACAAACCTTCTTAATGTAAAACAACTGGTCTGAAGCCCAAGTGCTTAAACTAAAAGGCTTAGAGTGAGTTACACCAAGCAGTAATAAATACAATTGAGTACTTTTAAGATGACGCAAAAGCAAAATAAAGTAGGAAGAAACACAAATACAGTTAAAGCAGATACATTTTTTTTTTGAGTGAGCAAATGAGATGGGCCCAGGAGGAGTATCCAAGTGCAAATTTACAAGAGGGGCGGGCAGTTTCAAAGCCACCAAGATTAACACCAAGACAAAAACAGGGAGGGTGGGTGGCCACCTACTGAAAAAACAGTCAACTTCTAGCTAGATATTGCTCAATGCAACACAAACAAATTACTTTAAAAAGTGCCGATTAAAAGTTACTTGGCTACATTATGCGTTCAATTGATATCATGCAGGTCTTAACCGGCCAAAGCTCACAGTTTAAACAGAAGATAATTCACTGTACCACTTGTATAAGACAGAAACTGAATAACAATGAAGGAAACTACTACCCCCACCTATCACTGGCTATGCAGGTTTTTAACCAGCCTTAACTGAAAATACCACATGCACTACTGAAAAAACAGTCAACTTCTAACTAGATATTGCTCAATGCAACACAAAAAAATTACTTTAAAAAGTGCAGATAAGTTACTTAGCTACACTTATGCGTTCAATTGATATCATGCAGGTCTTAACTGGCCAAAGCTCACAGTTTAAACAGAAGATAATTCACTGTACCACTTGTATAAGACAGAAACTGAATAACAATGAAGGAAACTACTACCCCCACCTATCACTGGCTATGCAGGTTTTTAACAAGCCTTAACTGAAAATACCACATGCACTACTGAAAAACAGTCAACTTCTAGCTAGATATTGCTCAATGCAACACAAACAAATTACTTTAAAAAGTGCAGATAAAAGTTACTTAGCTACACTTATGCGTTCAATTGATATCATGCAGGTCTTAACCGGCCAAAGTTCACAGTTTAAACACATATTATTTCTTTATGGATGGTAGGGGGTTATTTTTAACTGTTTATTCCACAACACTTTCACAAGCAGGTAAGCACCTCTGACATAATATTAGCCCTTATGTCGATCACTATGTTTAGAGCAAACCCACCCTTACAAAAAAAAAAAAAAAAAATGATGGAGTATTTGCTGCCTTTTTCACCTTGGGACAGGACAAACCCACTGCTTTTAGAGTACTTGCTAGCATAGTTTACCACAACCAAAATATATCTCTTACCTGTGGTGTTTACGTTATAAATAGTCCCTGCAGTGTCCATGGCTGCCCTAACATTTGCCAGTACCAAAACAGCCGTAGTATTTGATGTCCTTACATTCACTGCTGCAGTGTTCATTACAAATGGGATTCCATTCCAAGCTCACTGTCTGGCCAGTTTACCAAAGTCTACAGTTGCTTTGAGGTACACTGAACATCACCTACACATTTTTTGGCACTGTGCCATTTATATTGAATACTGCAGTACAATTGTATAAAATCTTACCATAACTGTAGCTGTCCTTGCCTTCACCGCTCCAATATTCACTCCCTCCCTCCGGTAGCTGTCCTTGCCTTCACTGCTGCAGTATTCACTCCCTCCCTCCATCCCCCTAGTTTTTTTCCTTCCTGGATGTGCAGATTCTCCTTGGTTTTTCTTGGACTGCTGTTATTACTGGGGCAATTAGTTCTGAAGATGGTATGCCAGAAGTCACTTTTATGTCCTACGCTACACAAGGAATGTGTAGGTGATTTCAGCGTACCTTAAAGCAACGGAAGACTTTGGTAAACTAGCCGCACGGTGGTCTTCACAACAGGGAATCCCATTTGTAATGAGTACTGCAGTGGTGAAGGCAAGGACATCTACTGTTATGGTAAGATTTTACACAACTGTACTTTTTGTAGGACCCTTTGATATCTTTTACAATACCTGGCTAGTAAAAATATGGGATAAGCCTCATTGTATGCTTAGTTTAAATGGTCTGGGAGAAGAATATCCTAGCAAAACCTGGCTAATTCTTAGCTGATTTCTGTCTACTTAAGAAAGTACCACACAGTGTTTTCTGTTTTCCTGAAGTTTGAATGCAAACCTTTCTATCTCAGTAGTCGCAGCTTCTAAGTGGGTGGGTGTTGATGTCCAAATAAGGTGATGCATTCATTGAGCTGTTGGTAGTACAACTGTGATCACATATGTGAATCAAATTTTATTTTAGTTTCTAACAGTTCTGCTGCATTCCCACTAGAGGGAATTCCTTGCTTAGCTCCATTTACAATTAATTCTGTACATTTCATACACAGGGAAGCTTTGGAGATTTTTATGATGAAAAGTTGTTAAATTTAATTCAGCTTGATGCAGCTTTTTTATGTTTCACTGAATGACATTTGCAAGTTTTAAATAGCATGTCTCATTCCTTATCTTGAAATCAGTTATACCACTTCTAATTTTAAAAGGGTTTTCTCATTTCTGTTTGGTACCTGTAAGGTAAACAGTTGTCTTTGCATACTTTCCTCAGGTTTGGTTTGTTTGAGAATCTCTTACCCACATATGATGTACTGTGACTACATGTAGTGTGTTTGCACTATTGAAGAAACAGCAAGATAGAAAAATTCACTTCAGTGTGCATTCTACCTTTCTCCAAGAAAGTGCATCTTGGGGTTGGTAAGTATCAGTAGAAGAGTGAAGGGGTGCCAGGGGGAGTTGCCTTCTTAAAAAACAGTGTTTGTTGTTATTATTTTAGTGAAATTTATCATGGGGAATTTCAAATTCAGTGCATTGCTGTCGCACATTTGAGACAAGGGCAGTTTCATTTTAATGTGGCAGAGTTGAACCTTAAGCTTTATTTATGCAGGTTAAGTATATCTGTATGTTACAATACACCCTAGGGGTTTGCTGTATGTTGTTGCTGTATGTTGTTTTATGAGGAAGTGAGACTACTAGACTCACAGGGATTCACAGTACTTTAACTTTTGTGCAGTTGTAAGTATGCTTGCCAGTGTTTGGGTCTGCCAGTCTCAAGTTTATCCAGTTCAAGTATTCATTTTGTCATGACATTAATACCACTTTGGGCTAAGATTCAGGTTGAGTAAATTTTAAATACAGAATTTTGCTGAGAACTGTAAGCATAAGTAATTATATATAAGTATGGCGGTAGTGTAATGTACTATGTAACTTGCAGGCTAACTTCCTTGTTACTCAGACTGCTTAAGTAGAACATTGACAAAGAATGTAGATGTACAGACTACACTTGTATGTTACAGTATCGCCACTGCTAGCTCGTAATAGTAATGAACACTTTTTGGTACTTCAAACAACAAAAGTCCAAGTATGTAAACACAGTGAACATCCAGGTATGGTCAGAACAAATTTAATAACAAGCAGCAAATAGTACAAAACAGTGGCACTGACACGAAATAGCACTCTAGCGCCTCAGCTTCACATAAGCCTTCAAGGAGTACATTCATCATACAAAACCCCATCCTTTATACACCACAGTTGCCAATTAAACAATTAATTAATGTAACCATTATATAGTTACATCGTTATAAAATAAATTGTCTTTAAAGATACACATCAAACAAATTTAAATAACACATTTCCAACGCAGTCTGTGTTCAGACGCTGTGGAATCAAAGTCCCATATTTTAAAATAAAAAGCGTTTCTTTGTACAACAACAAATTTCTAACATGGTCACTATCTCTATCTCCCTGTACCTATTCTAAAATAGTAACTTTTAAATCTGCAGAATTACTATTATGATACAATTTAAAATGTTGGGCTTAAAGGGCTCTCTATTTTACCTAGCTTTATATCCCTTAGATGTTCTGATCATCTCTTCTTAAACATTCGTTTAGTTTGCCCTATATAATATTTATTACAACTACACTTAATTGCATAAATCACCCTTTCAGTAGTGCAATGATATTCTCCTACCATTTCAAATCTAATATTAATTTTTGCAAAGGTTTGTACTATATAATGGCACCCAGTACAACAAATTAGTTCTGACCATACCTGGATGTTTGTTGTGTTTATATACTTTTTGTTACTTGTATATTTCATAATACTGTTTGCAAGACTGGGATGCTGGCATCCCTCAACCCTCCCATTTAAGAATGGATGTTCAGTTAGTTGACAGGTAACCAATCAGTGGATAATGATGCAACTTATCAAACACCTGGATGAACTGTAACTTGCCATTTGGTGTTTGTTATAGGAAATCATTGAAGGTGCTGTTCTTGTGGCAGTGTTAACATTAATTCACTGTTTTAATTTTTTTTCTTTTCTCCATGATTTTATAACCATTGAAGTTGTACATGTAAATAAGGAGGGACATGGATTACAGACGGAAACCCCCTCTCTGCAAAAATGTTTTCCATCAGGATAAACTTTATGACTAGATGACTCATTGTGTCTACTTTAAAAGTTAAAAGAGATTAAAGAAAACAGTAGCCCCTTTTTGAAAATGTGTACTACAGAAGCTAGATTTTGTAGATAGTTGTTGATGCTTCTTGTTATAAATAGATCCTTGATTAGGTACTTAAATATATGCTATATGACATTGGGATAATACACCATGCAAGAGTTATTTACTTCTATAATCTTAAGAACATTTACGTTACATGTACATGGTACAATATGCTACTCATAATATGTAGGTTTTAAGTTTTGTAAGGTCAAAACAGGCACTTGTCTTTTATGGACTATGATGCATAATTCCTCTCCAGAGAGATGTTCAGTCATTGCTGTTTGTGAGTTGTATGTTGCAAATTCTTGTTCTGAACTCAAACCATCATGCGTGCAATACAGCGGTAAAGGTATGAAACTTTAGTAACTATCCTTGCAGCCTTGCTGAGTTTGACACTGCACTAGATATTTAGTATGACTGACTTGAATAGTTTGTAGACTGAAGTTATTGAAGGAATTTTGATAGGTATTCATTGTATTTTCTGTTTTGTTAATGTGCTGTAAAGAACTCCATGAGTTTGTGGGTACTACAAAATCACGCTTTTACTCTAAGTTGCTCATTTATGTTTGTGGTTATTGACGTTGCAAATGTATAAAGCTGTATGCTAATTCAGTTTATTAGACATTTTCTGCCACATCTCTACTATGACAAAATAAATAACCTGATAGCATTTTCAGTGTACCAATCTCAGCTTGTGCAGAATGCATCTTTTTTTTTTTATGCTGTTCACTGTCTTTTTATCTGCAAAGCCACTATTTGCTGGTAGTGTAGAGGGAGAAAGCCCTTACTATAACTCAGATGACTTCAGTTAGCGGCTTGCACTCTTAATGTGCAGGCACTAAGAATGGGTTTGCACATCTTGGGTGGAGGTAGTATGCTTCAATTCCTGCTGAAGAATGGGGTCACTCAGGGGATGTTGTCTTAAGAGTGTCAGGACAAGGACTGAGTTGCTGCAGAAGCAGGACAGTACATCAGCATAGCCTGTGCATGTTTCTCTGAGAAATCAACTGGTATAAGAGTGTAAGGACATGTAGTAAAAAACACTCCTTGGCAGCAATATGACACTGCCTCAGGGTGCCTTGATCTCCTTACCAGCCACAAACATGAGTCGGAGCAAATCTGTGGGAGGTTGGTAGGTTTCAGCAGGCCCAGTGAATGAGGAGAGGCACCTCAAAGCAGCAAATGGTTAGCTCTGAAGAGCCCAAAATAGTTTAGAATATATATAATAATACTGAGTGTAAGTGATACTCATCCTGTACATGCATATTACATTCATTTGCAATTTAATTGCTATTTTTAAATAAATCTGAGCAGCTTGCTACTATACAACTTCCTTCTCACCTTGTGAACAGTTGCAGTCTTTAGTGTATTATTTGTAAATAAAAGCAGCTACCTGCTGTTTGTTTCTTCCCACCAGCTGTGAACAGTTGCACTCTTGAATCAGCATCAGATTTATCAAGTGCATCATCCTCAGATATCTTGCAGAGACTCAGAAATGCACAAATAATAGATATGAAATAAGCTTTTTCTTTGCTTTAGAAAGTATTAGTGACTGCCAAATCAAGGGAGGTGAGCTTGTAGGGAGGAAGGGTGTCAAATTACCTTGCAATGCAGGGCTTCAAACAAATTTGTTGAACCAATTTGAGATGATTTTTTTCTTTTTTTGCCGAAAGTCTGAAGAACACCTTTTTCTGAAGAGTTATTTCAACAAGTGTTGTTGGTGCCTGACATCTGTTCTAGACATGCAGAGGCAGTTGCTGAGAAAATGTCTATAGAAAAACAATACTTATATTTCCTGTGTAGGTCGATGCAGTAAGTAAAACTAAACCCAGTGGTTGCTGGGGGTGGGGGGTGGGAGTCGGGGCTGTTTGCATGTGGGCAAGCTCAGCTTGTTACAGTGTGCGCATTCAAAAAATAGTTTTATCAATATTTTATACACTGCTGAGCTTTAGAATCACCTCCAGTAAAAACAAAATGAACGATAGTGCCATACACAACTGCCTTAAGCCTGGGTATACTCCCTGCAGTAATAATTCTAATGCCATTATGTTGCAGTGACCATCTTACATCATCAACACCCTTTTTCCTATTTTCTACATGAGGTCAGGGTTTCTTGACAACTATCGCCATCTCTTTTGATTCAGTTCCTCTCTCGTTGTAGGTCTTCTCTCACGCAATCCATCCATCTCTTTGCTAGACACCCTCTTTTTCTCTTTCCTTCTTCCTGTCTCTCCCAAATCATATTCACCAGATTGCCTTCAGCTTTTCTGTACAAGTACCCAAACCACCATAATCTGTTCTTTTTGACCTTCTCTGCAATTTGGAGCTACTTTAGATTCTGCTGTGATGTCCTTATTTCTTCATCTGTTCCACAGTGTGCATTCTGCCATCTGTCTCATGCACTTCATGTCCATCACCTCCAGTTTTCTCAGTTCTGCCTTTACTGAACAGGTTTCTGTACCATACAGTAGTACTGGTCACACCACTATAATATACACTTTACTTTTCAGCTTCTTTGGCATTCTTCTGCCATATACTACCCCAATACTCTGCCAGTTGGCTGCAGCCCCTCTGATTCTAGCTTTGAGCTCCTCAGTCAGACTTCCCTTCTCTTCAACCCTCCCAGATACTTGATGCTGTTAACCTGTTCCATTACTTTCCCCTTTTATCTCATTTCATAGTGTCTTCTGATATCTCCCATTTCCTACTGTTACAACTGTGTAATCTGCACTCTGTTTCATCCCATGGCCTTCAGTTTTATAATCCATTCCCCTTTCCTTTGCTGAAGTTCTTGTTCAGAGTCCGCCTGTAATATCACACCAGCTGCATGCAGCAACTTTGTTGATCTGTCCCCTCTGGCCTGTTTGTTAATTTAGTCCATCATTAGTATGACCATCAGTAGGTTCAGAGATGAACCCTGATTCACACCCACTCCCACTGGGAACCCTTTTGTGAAACCGAACGCTGTTTGTACTGGTGTCATTGGGTCCTTGTGCATAGTCTGCACTACTTCTAATGTTCCTGGGACTTTAAATCACCACAGGACTACTTAAGTCAGCTTTCTTGGGAACTTGTCATGTGCTTTCTCAAGTCTAGGAATGCCCATTTGGACTATTTCCTCATCTCTACCTTCCTCTCAACTGACTCACTGCAAACATTACATTCTACTACTCTGTATATTCATTTGTCAGTCATCCTCTCCAGAACTTTCAGACAGTGTCACAGGAGTCTGAAATATCTGTACTCTTCATGGTCGTGGATGTCCCCTTTTTTACTTGTACACAATGGTACTAGTATGCTTATTCTCCGGTCACCTGGGATATGCCTTTCTCTTACATCCTCTGTGATAATGAAAGAACCTTTCACAGATTATATCCTGCTGTCTGGAACTGTCTTCATTTAGAAATTATTAACATCCCAAGCTTAACTGCCTTTAGAAAATCTGAAAAATACAACCAATTTGTAATGATAAAATGTGAAGTTGTTTTATACATACATACACACACACACACACACACACACACACACACACACACACCGAAGATGTGTGTATACATATGAACAACACAGGTGGCCAGATGTCATTATGTGATGAGTAATCTCATTGAATGTAGTTTGAAAATCATGAGGAGGAGGCTGGTATTTTGCGAGATTGCTGAATGCCAGAGACAAGGAAATTTTCCCCTTTTTCTGTTGTTGTGTGATCTTAGAATTGGTATATTTAAGTTAGTGGGGGTGTTGGGGATACGCCTTGCTCCCCTGCAAAAGCACTATTTTATGTTTTTGTTGCGTTTATATATCTGTAACTTATTTTTTGGTTAGTTTGACAGTTAGGGGAGTATGTCCTTCAGTGGTATGTACATACATATATAAACACACTCATACATGTGCATGGATTCATGTCAACTCTCTGAAGGCAGTGTCAGCAAACTTAAAAAAAAATTCTAAAAGTGTTTGTCAAAACAACCTTTAGTAAACATCTGAGGAATTTTATTTTTCGCTGCTTTCCTTCAGGAGTGGGGAGAAGGGACAATTCCATTTATTTACTTATTTATTGCTGACAGTTAAACAGCATCATCATTGACAAATCAAACTTGTGTCTGTACAATTTAGACAATCATTTTTCTAGCTGGAGTTGTTGATTTAGGTGCATTAAAAGGGATAACGTTTTCAGCCAGGGCTGCAGTTATATTCTGTCAGCCTTGTGCAATACTGCTTTGAAAGGCTTGTGTTTTTTGTATGGACTGAATAGCTGTGGAGAGTTTCTCTAGGAGTGAGTGACTGAGTTTGTAAAATGTGTGGTCTCCTGTTGTCACATAATCAGGAGGTCTTAGCAAAATAATTGCACTGTCTTGAAACACTGATGTGGTACTGAAAGGAGCACATGGGTATTCTTTTGGAGAGACGGGCAGTGGTTGGCATATAAAAAATGATGCTTAAGGGAGTTAAGGAGCAGCTGATCTCAGTCTGATATGGAAAGCTAGACAGGTTTTTTTGAGGGAATTGAAGTGAAGAGAACTAGATGAGCCTGCAGGCCCACTTTGATATTATTTGAATCCATTAAATCTATTGAATTACATAACTTGTATAGTAAAAACAGTAATACATACTGAAGTCTAGGGATCAGAATGGCCACTGGGATGAGTAGCCTGCTAAGTATGTATGGACGTTTTAGTTATCCCAGCACTTTCTGAGAAGTCTACATAGTCGGCAATGAGATAAATACATATATATATATATATATATATATATATATATATATATATATATATATATATATATATATATATATATAGGAACCGTTTATAATCTCGAAATACTAAAATGTCGAATTTCAGTATCTCAAGACTATAAACCCGAATGTTTAAAATAGCGAAAGTTCATAATAGCGAATTCGAATATTTTGAATTCGCAGTTATGGCCTTACGCAACATGATGTCCGGGATTGTGTGTTTATGGTGCGCGGTACCGTCTGGATTGTGTGTTTATGGTGCGCGGTACAGTGTGTGGATCTAGGTGTTTTGTAAGGGATTTGAGTGGGGGTTAGAGTGTGTTTAAGTGTGCTGATATGTTTGATGTGTGTGTGAGGGACTGGAGAAGTGCGTGTGTGAGTGTGCTTTTGTTTCCCGTTTGTGCGATCTTGGAGTTAGTATATATAAGTAGGGGGTGTGGAGGGCTTGCCCCTCTGCTTATGTGTGTATGAGTTGTGTATGTGTGTAGTTTTGTTTATGTTGTGATGTGGATGTTGTGGTATATGTATGGTATAGTATATGCGGTTTGTTTGGTGTTTTGAATTTCGTAGTTTTGGGCTCAGGGGTTTGTAGTTTCAGTGTTTTGTGGATTCGATTTCATAGTTTCGAAATACTGAAATTCGATGTTTCAGTATTTCGAGATTATGACATGAATATATATATATATATATATATATATATATATATATATATGTATATGGTAATCTTAAGGTACTGAGATTTTTGGCCTATATAATTGGTTTACTAATTAGTCAAAAGTACTGACTAGTGTTGCTTCAGTCAATTTATATTTATTTATGTATGTTTTGCTGAACCAACTAGCATGAGGCAGGCTTTATTGATAATCTGTTTATTCAGCTGTATTATTAGTTTTGATGCCCTGGTGTGTCCTTTTAGGTGAATTTTGAAGAGAAAAGATCCATGGATGAAAACTTACAATTGAGTAAGCTAGTCCAAATATGTCATCATTAAGTAAAATGACTAGATGTGGTCAGTATTCAGTGAGTTATAACAGAGTATATGCTGATGGTTTGCTCCTTTTGTGAGAAACATTTCTAGGTAGGGAGTTTATTTTCCAGGGTAGTTTGAATGTCCTTGGAGGAATGGCCATTGGACTAGCCATAGCAGAAGTGCACTAGAGCATCTGCATGGAATAAAGCCTGAAGAAAAGGGTTGACAGTGGTTAGGTTACTGATAGAAAAAGAGTGAACCATTTGGCAAAGCAACTACTACTGCAGCCTCTGTAGGAGGCCTTTTCCAAAGCCTACCTGTTATAGCAGTCCTGGGTGATGAGTTGTGCTAGAAACCTTCTGTAGAGAGTGCAGTATATCAATGCTGGTCATAATGTTTTCATTACATAGATCTGTGCAGTTGTGGGGTTGATACCATGCTGATGTCCTTCCACATCATTGTTGCAGTGTTCCTTACAGTAGGTATCCCCTGGCAAGGACAGTCCGTCTGGCCAGTATACCAAAGCCTTTTGGTTGTAAAGGGTATGCCGTATGTCACACGTATGTTCCCCGCACACAGCATATGGCATAACATTGACGTCTGGACATACCATTCTCAGAACTTCTTTGCTGTCAGTCTGAATGCTCATTCATCTGCTGGTTTCTACCACTTTCAGATAAGTGCTCCATTGGGGTTTTTGGTTTTATTATCTTACGTTTGCCTTGTTTCTGGTTGTTGGGTTTCAGCTCATCCAGAAAGGGGAAATGCCAGTGTGGGCGACAGATTTTCCATAAAGATTGTCACGAGCAGTGTTCTGTTTAAGTGCTTCCCACGACCATAAGTCTTGTGAGATTTGTCTGTCCTTTGTCCCTAAGACATTGGGGAGTTGGCTTTCTTAATTAGTGATTTATAAATTAATAAATTACTGAGATGCGCTGACAACGGCTAAAAATACAAGAAACTTTATTACGATCAGTTAAGCACTTTTGTTCCTCATACTTTATGGAACTTTATCAAAACTAACCATTCACATTTAAAAAACATTTAAAATATACTGGAAGTAAAAAGTCATGTGATAGCCAAAGAATACAAAAAATCAGTTAAGTCAATTAAAATTCAACAGGCATCGTAATATTTCAATTTCAAAACAGAATTGATGGAACAAGTATTGTTTAACCCAGGATATAACTCATGGCATTTAATTTAAGTTACCATTTCAATTCTCGTTTTTCTAAATGCTCTTTTACTATATATTCCCTGGAGTCAATTTTTACTTGTTCTGTCACACACAAAAAAATGATGTGTACTAAAATATTTACATATTTAAAGAAAACATTTGTAACTTTCCCCTTCTTTATATCTAACAAATGCGCATATATACGTTCTTTGAACTTCCTAGAAGTCTTCCCTATATAGAAGGCTGATCAAAAATGGCACTTTTCTAGGTATACAACCTGTTATGAATTACAGGAATTCCAACAAGAAGAAATAGTGAGTGGTCATTTAATGACTGACTATGACTGCAATGATACTGTCAAGGTAGTACATAATGATTTAAATGATTTTTAACATTTGCAATTTTTCTTCTAAAAACATCCTTTCAAACCATGCAAATTCCTATTCCAGACCTGTGCATACCTTTACTAAGCACTATAAGTTGAATGGGATTTCTAGGGCTAGAGTGGGCTTTGCCAAGGGCATTCTCCATGGCTTCCTAGAGAGCTCTGCTGGCCCTTTCTCCTCCCAATATTATTCCTGAGCGTTTGCACTCTCCCTATTGTAAAGAATACTGCATTAGTGATATGGAAGGACATACTACAGTTGTGTAAAATCTTACCATAACAACAGATGTCCTTCTCTTCACTGTTGCAGTGTCCACTCACTCCCTCCTCCTCCTGGTCCTTTTTCCTTCTGGATGTGCTTGTTACCTGGTTATATCGTTGGACTGTCATTCCCACTGAGACTTTTCACTTTTGACAGTGGTACATCTGGACGTCACCTTTATGCCTTATGCTGTGCGCGAGGAGCACACGTGTGACATACAGCGTACCCTTTACAACGAGAAGGCTTTGGGATACCAGCCAGACGTCGGGCTGCTCTTGGCAGGGGATCCCTATTGTAAGGAATACTGCAACACTGAAGAGAAGGACATCTACTGTTATGGTAAGATTTTACACAACTGTACTTTCTAAGGGCATGAGGCCATCTTCAAGACAAACTCATTTGCTTTTAAGAGATATTTTTTCTTATTTGTACATAGCATGGGAGTGTGTACAGATTACCTGATATTCTTCTGGTAAGGGAGTATTGTTTTCGTAAAGGTTTGACAGTAATTTTCTTTCAGATATCTGGTAGCATCCTATTAGAGAGAAATGTTATTGTGTAATGGGTTATTTTGCAGTTTTACCCTTTACAGTTATGTTTTGACTACACCTTTAATATTAGAATTGTCTGATTCATTATTACCTGTATCTAGAAGTTTGTCATTCTGGATTTCCAAAGCTGATAGTCTGATGAGAACTTAAAAAAAAAATCAGATCTGCTTTGCTTTTTTTGTCTCGCATATAGAGAGCTGCTTCTACTCCTGATCCTTCTTGCTTGCTGTTTTTTGTAAACTGCATCTTTGTGTTTCCATGTCCTAATCTTCCATGTGTGTCATGTTTCACTTGTTGCTGCATTATTCAGGTAGTGGTCTTCCACCAAAGCTACTTTTTCAGATAACGGTTTTGGCCAGGTGGTGGCCATTGGTACTTGTACCTTGCATTTTCATCAGTTTGGTTCCTTTCTGTTCTACCCTGTGTATACATGTCTGAAGTGTATCTCAGAAGCTGTTCTGTTGTTTTGGTGTGAGGGATTGGGATTTTGTGATGCTTCTCTGCACCTTTCTCTTTGATTCATGTTAATTTTTTGTTGATGAAACATATAAACTTGCCATGTAGACTTTAGATCCCCTTTGCATGTATACACAGACTGTGGTGCCATAATAGACCTACATCAAATCTACTGGATGCCTGTGTACAGCCAAAAGGCATGGTAGAATCACAACCAAAGCAGTGATCATTTAAACATCTACTGTTACAAGTTTGCTTACACAACTGTACTTTCTTCCTATAGTAGTAAAAAAATGTAATCTGATTATTTGCTGCAAACTCTGTAATGACCCCTATCAAGGATTTGAGTTTGTTTTCCTAAATATGTCATAAAATTGTAACCCTGTCATTTAAATTCCTTATAATGACTCCTGTAATTTTCCTTATAATATAGACAGGTATTAAAAATGTTACACAGTTATTTAATCTTGTAACTTTGTTTGCTTACTTGACATTAAAGTAAACTAGTGAGTATGCCAGTACTCTGTCCTATTACCTGGGATCTGTGTAACGTGGGATGATGCTGCCAATTAAATGTTCCTCCTTAATGTTTGGCAAATGCCAGTCTTACTGTACTGTAATTATATCACAGATTTTGCTGCGGTTATACAGCAGTAGAATTATATAATTAACTAACATTTTTTTTATATATGTGATCACTCCTTAGTGTATACTAGTGGCTTTAATCAAGATTACACCATAATGGGAAGTATATGAAAACAAGCACTTTGAAGCCTGAAGGGCCAAATAATGTGCTGTTTGTTTTGCCCTTCATAGTTTCTGAGTACACTGCTTATTAAACATGCATTTTCCTGAATGATTCTGTTACCTTTTATTTTACTGTAGTGAGGTAGTGTCACTGGATCACAGGATTCCAGACTGACCTATCTGTAAGTACATCATGAAGTTAAGGTTACTTTCCATACTGAAATTTGAATATACAGGAAATATATCATGATTTTGAGTTGCAACATTTCAGATTCAGCACTACATCAAGGCCATGTTTTCCTGGTTTGATAGTTATTGGATTGACGGATAATACTGTATGACTATTCCAGAAAAAAACATCCATTTTTAGAATTATATATCTCTATCTATCTACCTATATCTGTATGTATATATGGATCCCTATCAGGTGAATGAAGTTTCAAAACTTCGCAGACCATATGGCCGAGACCATATGTTCGAAGTTTTGAAACTTCGAACACTTTGTATTGAGATCGCCATACAGTGTGGAACTCAGGATTTGCTGTTTTCCTCACTGTAGTGTGATCTCGGAGTTGGTATATTTAAGTAGCAAGGGGTGTGGGGGGTGCAAGAGGGCTTGCCCCCTGCAAAAACATACAGATAAGTTGTTTTTATTTTATTTTAATTTTTTTTATTTTTATTTTGAAGTTTCAACACTTCAAACATATGATCTTGGCCATATGGTCTTTGAGGTTTTGAAACTTCGATCAAGTGATAGGGATCCACATATATATATATATATATATATATATATATATATATATATATATATATATATGTATATAGGTTCATAGGTAGATACTAGGCTATCTGCCCTAGGGCATTTATAAGCCTAGCCAGAGTGTATTTGGCTTCCGCCTCCCTATTAGATTAGCCTACTGTGCCTCTGTAAAGTAGGTCACAGAAGGTACCCTTTTAAGATTAGTTTACTGTGCCTCTGTCTAGCAGGGACACAGGAGAGATCCCAGGGGTGAATTTGCGATTTCCCATCCATGCGTCCAAATTTCGCTTGAAGAGGGTCAGCGAGGGGCTATGTCTTACATGAACTGGAATTCTATTCCAGAATGAGGGGAGC
Source organism: Protopterus annectens (assembly GCF_019279795.1). Lineage (NCBI taxonomy): Eukaryota > Metazoa > Chordata > Ceratodontiformes > Protopteridae > Protopterus > Protopterus annectens. The sequence goes on from NC_056726.1 coordinate 452,687,340, forward strand.
CTCTGGGAAATGAATCTGTCCCTCCAGCATGTCCTATTTATTTTTGTGCTGAGGTTTAGGTCCCTGGAGCGTGTAGCTCTAAGGGACTTGAATTTTTTGAGGTGGAGCATGTCCATTAATTCTGGGTTTGACATGGCTTTGTACGTCAGGCATAGATCACCTCTGAGTAGGCGGTAAGCAACTGAGTAGAGCTGGAGTTTCTTTAGTCGAGCTGCATAGGACATCTGTTTGTAGCCCATGATCCTCTTGGTGAGGTACTTTTGGGGTCTCTCCAGTTGCTGCAGGTGTCGGGTAAGGTACATCCCAAAAGGGGCATTGTATTCAATTATGGGCCTGATGAGTGACGAGTAGAGGGGCACAATGACCTCTATTGATCTAGATGCGAACCCTTTCGTGATAAGGTGGGCTATATAGAAGGTCTTTCTAACCACTTTGGCAACGTGATTATCAAAGGAGAGATTATTTGGTCCCCAAATCTCTAATTACTTCTTCCGTACTTAATGGATTACCACCTATGTGGTAATTTGTGGGCACCTTGTTTTTTCCAAAGGGGATGACTATGCACTTTTTAGCATTTAGCTTGAGGCCGCGGCTCTGGCACCAAGCATCCGTCTCTCTGAGACACTTTTGGAGGATGCTTCTGTCAGCTGGAGATTCGATTATGGCCCCCAGTTTGCAGTCATCTGCGAACGTTGTCAGCCATAATCCCCCCGTGTTAGCCTGAACCTCAGAGAAGTATATACCAAACAAGAGAGGTCCCAGAACTGAGCCCTGTGGGATGCCACTTGTAACTGGTTTGGATTTGGACATGGCACCTGCGATTCTGACCATGTGGGCTCTATCTCTGAGCCAGTTTGCAACCCATCTTGTGATATAGGGGTTGATATTTAAGCTGGTAAGCTTATTTATGATGCCTGAGTGGGGTATTGTGTCGAAGGCTTTTGCGAGGTCCAGGTAGGCTGTGTGGACTACCTTGCCCTCATCTATGGCTTTGGTAACTGTTTCAAAGAAATCAACTAGGTTTAAGAGGCAAGATCTGCCCTTAACAAAGCCAAATTGGGTAAGGTCCAGTGTCTGGAGGCTCCCAATGTCTTTGTTTATGAATTCCGTGATAATACGCTCCATAGCTTTACAGACCAGACTAGTCAAGCTTATGGGGCGATAGTTTCCGGGGTCCGTTGTGGCACCACCTTTGTGGAGTGGGACCACTGTAGCTGTACGCCATTCTTTGGGTACATATCCTGTAGTAAGGCTAAGTTTGAACAGTGACTTAATGTTGAGGGTTCAGTTCTTCTTGGAGCTCATGCAAGACGCAATCTGGGCCACCGTCCGGTCCCATAGATGCTGTGTTTTTTGCTTTGGAGAGGGCAGCTTTCACCTGTGCATCTGTGATGTCAGGGAGGTTACATTCAGTTGGGATAGGCGTTTGCTCCTTTGGGGAGGAAGGGAGGGAGGGAGAAGTTTGCGCTGAATCTGTTTGCCAGGATGTTGGCTATGTCTGTAGGTTCGGTATATTTTGTACCGTTCTGCAACAATTCAGAGCATATCTGGGAGTTTCCGCCCATGTTTCTGACATAACTAAAGAAGGCCTTGTGATTATCTTTAGTGTCTAGGGCAATTTTTCTTTCCAAACTGGCCTTTGATGATTTTATGAGGGATTGAAGTTTCTTGCTAATACTGATCAGAGATGCCTTCCCTTTTTGGGATTTTGCTCTGTCATGTAGTAGCTTCCTCCTTCTGTTGTATAGCTTATTTATGGCCGGGGTCCACCAGACCGGTCTCCTGTTTTTGGAGGAGTGAGTCTTGGTTTTGTTTGGGATAGCACGATCCATGCATTCCTGCAGGTGCTCGTAGAATGCATTTGTAAAGGATTCTGTGGCTTGGGCTGTATTATCCTCTGGCCCAGGGGCTTTGAAGGATTCCACCTCAGTCTTGAGAAGTGCAAAGTTGGCTTTTGAGAAATTCTTTACAGTGATTTCCTTGGCTGGGGGTGGAGACTGGATATGGATGTCCAGGGAAATTTGTTTATGATCTGATCTTACCAATGAGGGGTTTACCTCTGGTGTGGAACATAGAGACCCCATGTTGGTGATGACCAGGTCCAATATGTTGTTCCCTCTTGTGGGAGTGGTGACCAGTTGTTCCATTGCGTTAGAGTTTATAAATTCAAGGAACCGTTGGGCGAGGGTGTTTGGGCTTGAGTAGTTTTCCCAGTCAATGTTTGGGTAGTTGAAGTCACCTAATAACATAGTATTTGGAAAGACCTTCATATTTTCCAGTGTTCTCAGGAATGCCAAGTGGGGTTCCTGTATAGGGAGGGTGTTCTGTAGCAGGCTACAAACTGAAAGGCAGTTCTGCCCTCTGTTAGTTGCACATGGATGGTTTCCGATGCTTCGTGCAGTGCCACTAACCTGGAGGTGTAGGTATCTTTGATGAATATAGATACTCCCCCTCATTTTGTGCTTCGGTCCGAGTTTTGGGGCCGAAACGCATGGTATGAGTTATAACCTGGTAGTGCTGGGGTGCTCTCAGGAGCCTTGAACCAGGTTTCTGTTACTGCACAGACATCGATTTTATCCATACTGAGGAGAGTCTCGAGTGCGTGCATCTTGAGGTTTAGACTTCTGGCATTGAGTAGCATTACCTTTAGTTTTATAATAACATGTAATGTATAATAAATGTATATCTATAATGTATATAATATAATGTATAATAAAATGTAAATAATGTGTATTTATATATATATATATATATATATATATATATATATATATAAAAATACACACATATGTGTGTGTGTGTATTACATGCGTGTGTGTGTGTGTATGTATGCCTATATAATATATATATATATATATATATATATATATATGTGTGTGTGTGTGTGTGTGTGTGTGTGTGTGTGTGTAACTAGAGAGTCTATTATCAATTTGCTGAATGCCATTTACTGTGAATCTTAAATCACCTCTAAATTTCCTCCTCTAAATTTTATGTCTCATTTCATATGATCAGAATTTGTATACAGTCTTAAAAAGATTTTTTTCAGGGGGCTTGACCTTCTGCACCCTTTAGAACCCCTTACTTAAATCTGCTAACTCTACAGCTACATAACCCTAGAGAAAAGAAAGACACCACTCACAATGAATTACTGCTTGTGTGCAAAAACAAACTTCTAGAGATACGGGGTAGAACATGGGGGCAGTCATTGCCTATGCATTTTAGTCTTCTAGACTCACTTCCCTAATAATTTCTGCAACCCTAAACATACCGGCACTTACTGACTTTTGACTTCTACAGAGCTTTATGACTTAGGATTTAACAAGATATATTTTCAGGAAAAATTTACACCTTTTCACTGATTTTTTGTTTTAGTCAAAGTAACATTTATTAAAATAATTTATCCTAAATGTATAGCTACATATATATCGCTAAGCATTTGTTAACCAAGTGAGAATGGCCGCATATCTAATTACTTTTTTTAACCAGGACCCGAAGCAGTTACATTCTGTGCAAATATATACAGTTCAGTAAGTCTGCAGAGCATGTAACAGTAGTTTTACACTGCTTAGACTGTTTATTAACAGTTTTCACTCAAAGTACATTTGACAGAGTATGTCAGGATTTATGGTTGTTGCTAGGGTTGGAAAAGATATTGCATATTCTACTATGCAATGATTTGTATAATGGAATACTTGCATTGTGATAAGATGTGGTTATATCTTGGTGAGATTAATGTTCGATAAGATATAGTTATATGTTGGTGGGATTAATGTCTGATAATAAAGTTAAATTTTTTGACTTGTATATGATAATTATATATATATATATATATATATATATTTATTAACACACACACACACACACACACACACACACACACACACACACACACACACACACACACACACACACACACACACACACATATAATCTCCATGCATGTATCCACAACCTTTCTTTGTGCACATTGGGTTGGGGTGTAACTTCAGCAGTGACAATCACCTAGAGTCAAGGTTACACTGGTGGGTGGCTAGTCCTGCCGTTGTAATTCTTCTGCATCACACACTCACACCTATGGTCAGTTTAGTGTGTCCAATCCACCTACTGCACTTCTGTATGTGAGCTGTATGCATGTATGCGTATATCTGTATACATACATGGACACACAGACCACACCTCTGTGTTGTACCTGTTTTCCAGGTATATCCATGATTTGAGCTCAAAATGCCCCTCTGTCAGTCCTGACCTTGATGACTTTGTGAGAAACAGTTGCAAGTAAACAAAAAAAAAATGCTAGTAAGACTTTTTTTACTTTCAAAAATGTATGCTGTTTTGCACTTACTTATTCTGTCAAGTTTCAGATTCAGTGCTACTAAAATTTAGAAAGTACCCCAGTTTTGGAGCCTTGGTTCCTGATTGATATATATATATATATATATATATATATATATATGTATACACACACACACACACACACACACACACACACAAAAGCACACCTTCTTGTTTGCATGTAGATATATGGAACTTGCAAGTCTCCATGTTTCTGTTCAAGCTATCACTTTATAGGTAGTTTCAGTATTTTTTTCTGGATCTTTTATTTGTTGGCTTTAACATGCTGTTTTTAAAGAGTGTCTCCATTTCATTCTGGTTGAGCAGGGAACGTTGATATGTTATACATGTTTTTTCATTAAGTAATTTTAAAATTTGGTGGATATCATGGACAAATAATCCTTGCCTTCCTTGGAGGAAAAAACGAATACACAGACGTGTAGTATTAGTGGTTACTGAGATTTCTACATTTTCCTTCGGCAGCAGTGTTGCTTTTTTAATCTGTCTCTTTATAATTGGCATATTAAACTAGGTATAGGTTATCCACAAGTAGAGCACATGACACTGATCTAAGGGTTGACAGCTGCAAAGTGTACGTAACACAGATGTTGGGCAGTCATCTGTCAGCTATGCCTCTCCAATGGAGTTAAAGTTCTAGTGGGAAAAGAATTCGACACAGTGCTGTCACTGTTACCCTTTCACAATAGAACAGCATGCAAATACAAAACCTCCTGCTTAGCAGTAGTGCCCTGTCTAGTGTCTGTTTTGGAAAAAAGAAAAAAATAGTGGGTGCGTCTTGAGCTCATAGATGTGACAAAGGTCATGCTATGTTGGGCATTTGAATTGGAGATTGTCTGCATGTAGGTTTTATGCAGCTTCCAATGCTGTCAAGGGGAATTCCCGCAGGTTTTTGTCCCTTGTGGGGGCCTCTTAGACCCTTTTCTGGCCTATGAATTTATTTGGATGTGAGTGTTACTCTTGACTTAAAACTCTGCTCAGTTCATTTTGTGTACCTCCCTTGAGAGAAAGAAAAAAAACTGGCAGATGCTTTTGTCTTGGAACTGTTTAAAAGAAAACTGCAAATCAGAAGCAAGAGATGGAAGGGGCCCTGTGCGTAGTCCCAGAACATTTTGGAAATGGCTAATATGCAGTTTTCATCAGTATGTAGGCGGAGCGCAATATGGTGTCTGTGCCTCACTGGGGAATATGAATGTTGATTAAGCATACTCCCAGGCTTTGAAATTCTGAAGTAGTGTCAGAATAATGGATGTTGAGCAAATGTCAAGCATTTGTTAATTTCGCTGTTATTTGGGGTTTATCTACCATGATCAATCAAATAAACTAGTGCTTCTGTTGTGGCATGTGCCATTGATATGGTGATTACCTAGCTAAGAAGACCTTTTGTTTTTCCAGGTAATGGGGGCCACTCATGAATTGAAAGAGGTTTCCAATTAAGGCGTGTGTGCTTGGTTTACTCCCTGGTAAACTGAGAGATAAATGTGATAGTTAATACATAAGTAAAAAGCTTTAGATGGACTGTAAGAATTTCATGTTATAATGGATAACCCTGACCCTCATATTTAACAACTTTGCACTGGTTAACTACCCCCCCCCCCCAAAAAAAAAAAGAAATAGTTTCTCTCAAAGGTGCTTCACTTGACCAGCTTTTGTCAGCTTGATATGTAACAGAGATACTATGTTACAGGGCTCAAATATGGAAAGAAAGCATATTAGTACCAAAGTAAAAAGTATTTTTATTGTAGTATAATACTATGATCTTGCATTTATGGAGAATAACAAAATGAAAAACAGAAATGCTATCTCTGTCAAAAGATTTGATCAGAAAGCTGCTTAATGAAATACACGTTTTAAAAAGTAGAATGGACATGAATGAAAGAGAGTCTTGCATGGCCATTATTTTCTAGAAGCAGAGCTGGAAAACATGCATGTCACAGCTATTTTGTTGTAATTCCTGCTATTTGATATGCATAAGCTCCTATATGCTTGTGGGAGTACCTGTCATTTGAAAGCAGACTTTAGTCATCTATCCATAATGTAAAGGGAAGAATTGTTGATTGCACCTGATGGGTTTATGGTTTGGGATATTCACAATAGTCATCTTTGCTTCTGCCTTTTACATTCAGTACTATAGGTGTGAAATGAATGGTATTTGAAGCCTGCTCATATCTACAGAATTTAATGGGAAAATTTTTTTTTCATTGTATAGACAGTTTGATGCAATCGTAGTTAGGGTTCAAGGGATATGGCACACTAGGTGAACATTTTTTGAGCTAATGTATAACTCAAATGGACATCTTTAATCCAGTTTTAAAAAGAAGTGTGTGTGTGTGTGTGTGTGTGTGTGTGTGTGTGTGTGTGTGTGTGTGTGTGTGTGTGTGTGTGATGTACCACCTGTTTGGTATGTGAAGTGTCTCATTTTGCAAAAGGTTTGGCTTTGAAATGTGTAGCATGTGCCAACTCTGCTTGATTTTATTTGTAGACCTTTTTCCGTTTTATTGTGCATAACTTGTTTTGCCAAAGATTTATTTTAGATTTTGTATTTTTTACTGTGCTTTAGTGGACGCTTTGATCTTTGGGGAATTTTTTACTATGCAATACGTGTACTGCTTTGATATATAGTGTGTTATTTTTTGGTGCTTTATAGCTGCGTCTTCACTGAAAATAAGCTCTGCTTCTTGTATTTCACTAATAAACAAACATCCCTAGTAAGGTATGGGTACTCAAGCATCCATCCACCGACTTACTGTAGATGCTTACCTACATTATACCCATTTGATCTGGAGTCCAGGGCAGTGTTTATATTCTCAGCGCTTATCCTCAATAAGGAACAGTTGCCATGTTACTGGCTTGTACCACTGGGGGTTATTTGCTAATAATGTCTGAAATGTTCTTAAGGAGGGACTTCCACAGGCTGTACTGACTTCACATTACTTTAAACACTGCATTACAGAACAGAAGAAAAAAAAGCAACCCTTGCCTGAAAAAAATAAAGACCCTTCTGTGTGACAACTATAGAGGATATCTGGCCAAGGTTGTATGTAAAAAGGCCGTCCTTGCTGTGGTCCATTAGGATTGATGTTTTTTACAGCTTTTAAGTTAGTTCTTTCTTGACATAAGAGGAATCCTAGTTTTAGTCCTGTTTCACCACATGATCTCACCACAGCCATCAAACTCTAGTAAGGTAAGTGGAATAGCACTTCTGGGAGGAAGTGTCACTCCTGAAGCAGCATATGCAACAACCCCTCACTTTGGATGGGTGGGAGAGCTGATTTCATTTGCTTACTTCTACCTTTTCCTGGTAGGCTTCTCCAGCTCTAGACACGCTAATCAAACTGTAGCCATCTGGGCAGTATTAAGCACTTTTTCCTCAGTACCATGTAGTTGGATGCAGGTGTTTCCTTTTTGTTAAACTGGGTAATCTTGGTGAAAAATCACTTACTAGAGGACCTTCCAGGGAGCACGCGCATTCTATTACCGAGTTTGCTGATTGATGTTTTATTTTTTTTGGCAAGATCGCTAAAACTCTCTACCTTCACACCTTTTAGGAGAAGGGTATACATCTTGCCTGTGTACCCCCGAGTGTTAAGAAATGGTGAGCTTGCAATGCTTCACCTTTTCATTTTGCCATTTTAATTGCTCAGTGTTAACATTCACTTCTGGAAGAATAACCACTGCCTTTGTGTCTTGATTACAAAACTATAGTATTCATAAAGTTCTGTTATTAGCAGGCCTATTTTTAGTGTTTTCCCATCCTGTATGTTTACGCTGCTTTTGTAGTTTAATATTTTCCTGTGTTTTTCCTGAGTGCAGCTGACAAGTTTGGTTTTATTGATTTTAACTGAGATGCTTTAACAGCAATACCACCATTTATGGCAGGAAACCTATATCCATGTGGTAGACCAACTTAATATATTTAATGAAATGTATTGTAAAATAATTTGTTTTTGCAGAACTCCCTCAATTGTACCTGTTTTGGAGGCATGTAGATATTTTCAGACATGTTTTAGCCCTTCACATGTTTTTCAAAATAGCTGTAGCTGTTTTGGAGGTATGTTCCCATTTTCTGGCTTGGTTTACCCCCTACACACAATTTTTTTAAATCCTCCCTGTCGCATGTGATTGCAAAGCTGTGTAGTACACAGAAACCAGACTAGATGCTCAGCATGCTGATGGTACTGATAATTTAAAAAAAGAGGATCCATTTGTTACATTTTCATTTTTCAAAAGGAAAAATGAATGACATTCTAAGATACATTTTTGCACTGTCCTTAATTAAATCTAAATATTTTTGCAAGTCACATTTTTTAAATGTGTGTGTTTGAGTAGTATCACAGTCCTACAGCAAGTGGGAGGAGTCATGTACTTTTTAGTTAAGCCTCCAGATCGTTGGCTGGATGTACCTACTTTTCAAATCTTTTGTCCCTATCTTCATTGACTGCAGGTTGAGAGGTATGTTTACCTTCCTGCACCCTCCTCATATGTGTGAACTCTGTCTATACACTCTGATCTTTAAATATACTTTTTTCTCATTTGCATCAGATCGGGGAGGGGGGAATAAATATTTACCTTTTCTTTTAGCGGATGTAAACCTTTAGGTAGGATGTTTAGAGATTGAAGTGTACGGACTGTGCCCCCACATTGGTGGAATACAAGGGTGATGCACATCTCCCTCCTGCAAAAATGCTTTAAAATCGATTATTTTTTCAGTTTCATTGTGGTGATCATTAGATAGGTAGTTGCACTGTGCGGTTGGTAGGTTGTGTATCACAGTGTTCTGCTTTAATACTTAAGAGCAGGACCTGGTAATCTGTATGCTATTTTCTCATGTTCATCCCATCTAATATTGCTTGCTGTGCAAGAGTTTACTCGTAAAGGGAAGCCTGGTGCCCCCAGGGGAAAGCCATACAACACTGAGATGAAGATGTTGGCCTGCAAAGTTGGGTGATTTGAATTCCATCTGCTCTCATTTGCTGCACTGAGCATCTCAGTTCATTTTATGTTCTTAGCCCTGGCGAAAGTTCTGAGGTGACCTTCCTGAATAGCAAAATCATTTGCATCAAGCAAAGTAATATGAGTGTTGCCTCTTTCAAAATATAATTTGACAAGGCATTGGCATAATAGCATAACCTAAGGGAAAAAATAACAGAGAAATGAAATTCAAGATGTAAGATTTGCATTACAAATGCAATACATTTGGGGATTAAAAAGAAAAAAAAACACAATTCAAAAAAAGGAAAAATTGCTGGTGTCACTTTGCTCCTCCATTTCACTACTATCAGTTCTTAATTAACTTGTGAATGTCTCTGCACAGTTTCTCATTCTGTTTGTTTGTCCTTGTAAAAAAATCATGCATCTTTTCTTACTTGCTTGTTTTTGTCATCTTCTTCAGAAAGCCTGCTCTGCTAATACAAGCTATCATTAATAAAAACTGAAATGAAATGAAAAATATGGCAATTAACACAAAAATCTCACTCAAATTAAAAACTAGCAGTCCTTCATAGGATATGCAGTGGTTTAGCGAACAAGGAAAATATGTGCCAGTATCTTGTCACTGTAATGCAGCCAATAGTCTTTATCTTAAATAATAATAATGTATTGTTCATTTCTGCTGCATGACAAGATAATGCAATATTGGAGGTTTTACTATCTTCATATCCTACCTCATGAAAAAAGAGTATATATGTATAGTAGTTTGTAGCACACACTGGGGACAGAACCTTAGTTCAGGTGCAGTTTATTTTTTATGTATTTTATTCATTTATTTTACATTTGTTGACCGGGATGGTCTGACTGGATGCATGCCCATTTTCAGCGGAGGCCTGGGGAGAAAAGCTCCAAGGGTAAGCAGATACAGCATTACATAATACCAGCATTACATATTACAAACAGACTATTTACAGTGATTACATAAGTAAGCAAGTTAAACAAGTTCTACAGGTTAGAGTTAATCCCGAGCGTAAATCAGGATTAAATTAAATACACAGTAAGCTGGTTAACAGATTTTTACATATTCTAGAGAGAGTGTTAGTCAGGCTTGATACATTGACATAGCCAGTTAAGTGCCAACTATTGTTTGAGTCTAGTTTTAAATTGACCTAAGGTAGAAAGTAAGGTAATATCAGCTGGAAGAGAGTTCCAGGGTCTACTTACAGAGTTTGCAAAGAGAGAGGCACTGGCTGTGTTATTAATTTTGCTAGTCTGAATTAGTAGTTTGTTAGAGGATCGAAGCGGTCTAGGATTGTTATAGGGGGTGATAATATTTTTAAGTGCAGGCATATTGTCCGGATTATAGAGAATTTTATAGGCCATAATCAGTTGGTTATACTGGATTAGGCTGGGTAGTTCAAGCCACCCAAGCTGATTTAGATTGATGCAATGATGTGTCCTAAAAGGCAGCCCAGTGGCAAACCTGGCAATGTGGTTGTAGCAAATTGAGAGTTTGTTAAGGACAGTCTTGTTTAAATTCGAGAGTAGAGGGGATGCATACAGAAGGGTTGAAAGAAGGTGAGAGCGAGCTATGGCAATTTTAGCTGGAGGGGTTAGGAAGGCTTTTATTCTGTAAAGTGACCCTAGTTTTTTATTGATGGTTTTGATAGTTTGGTTAACATGTAGGTCGAATTTTAGATTATTATCTATGATGACACCTAATAGTTTTGTAGAGGAGTCAGGGGAGATTATTGTGCCATCATTTGAATTTATGGTAAAGGTGAAAGCGGTAGACCTACGTGTTGGTAAAAATAACAGCATTTTAGTTTTTTGGGATTTAGGATCAGATGACGTTCAGAAAGCCAGTTTTCTATTGTATTAAAGGTGGTCTGGGTAGCTGACCATAACTCTATTGGAGAAGTGGCCGAGCAAATCAGAGTAGAGTCATCAGCATATTGGATACAGCTGACTTTTGGGATGACAGTATAAAGGTCGTTAATGAAGATGGAGAACAGCAAGGGCCCTAGTATAGAGCCTTGTGGTACTCCAAGGGTGTTAGGTAGAAGATTAGAGAGTTTGTTCTGCCAGAGGACAGCCTGCTGTCGACCATTCAGGTAGGATTGAAACCATTGAAGGGCTCTAGTATCTAGACAGAATGTTTGCAGGGTGTGGATTAAAAGTTGGTGATCAACCATATCGAATGCCTTGGAAAGATCCAAGAAGAGGGCTGAGGATATATAATTATTGTTGCGATTATAGTTTATGGTGTTAGGAAAGGCTAGGAGGGCTGAAGTAGTGCTGTGATGAGGACGGAAGCCATGCTGAGTGTCTGCCATAAGGTGATTCTGGATTAGGTGGTGCATGAGTTGTCTTTGATTAAATTTTTCCATAATCTTTGCAAGTGGAGAGAGTATAGCTATTGGCCTATAACTGGATAATTCAGTAGAGCTGCCTCCTTTGTGAAGTGGGATTACATAGGATATTTTCCAGATGGTGGGAATTTTAGCTTCTACTATGGTTCAATTGATTAGTATTGAGACGGGGTAAGCAATAGCATCAGCTGATTTTTGTAGGTACTTGGCAGGGAGTTGATCAGCAGAAAGTGTAGTGGGTTTTAATTTTTTGATCAAGGTACGGATAAGTGAAGTGGTGACTGGTTGGAAGCTGAACGCGAGTAGGTTTCTAGGGGGTGGTACTTTCAGGACCAGGGGAGCTAGGAGGTAGTTGATTGCTAGGGCTTGAATTGTATCAGTAAAGAATCGGTTAAAACTGTCAGAAACATTTTCAGGGGTTTTATCAATAGTAACAGCAGGGATTGGGGTTGAAGCTTGTCCAGGATGTAGTAGATTATTTAAACCTGCCCAAAACTTCTGAGGGTTATTTTGATTTACTGTCTGTAAATTACAGTAGTATTGTTTTTTTGTCTTGTAAAATGGATTTTTTTAGTTTCGTTCCTGGATTGCCTGTATTTAATGTGATCTTGGGGGTCTTTAGAAGAATGCCATAAAGCCCTTGCTTTGTTTCTAAGGGTAATTTTGAGTTTAGACTCTTTAGAAAGCCATGGTGCAGTTTTTGCCTTTGTTCTCTTTGAACGAACATGTGCATGCAAATCAAGGATCTCAAGGAATTTGTTGTTAAAGTATGCTACTGCTTCCTCTAAGGGGAGGTGTTTTAGACTAGACCAATTACATGAGTTTAGTTCTTGTTGGAATTTGGCAGGGTCAAAGTTTTTATTGTTTCTAACCTTTCTGAGTAAGGGTTGTTGGGAATTAATGGCTTTGTGCTTAATTACATATGTGAGAAGGTGATCGCTTAGGCCATCAGGGAGGGTACCAGAGGTGTATAGTCGGGAGTGACTATTTATGAGTACCCAGTCAAGTATGCTTTCTTTATGGTTGGGTTTACCTATCCTGGTAGGGGTAGATATGATTTGTGTAAATACATGCAGGTTAATATGGGTGGTTGGAGATTCTGAGGAACAGGTGCCCCATTCTATGTTAAAATCTCCAAGTAGTAGGGTTTCTTGGGGGTAGTGACATGATAGCCGGTGCAGGATATCTTCAAGTGTAGATATATTGTTACCTGGGGGAATGTACATACAGATGATATTAATGCATTTATTTTTATTAAGTTGCAATTTGGTGGCAAGAATGTCTGAGTTATTAATCTGAGGTGGTTGTATTACATCTATGGTGACACTCAACTCAGATTTATAGAGTACAGCTACCCCCCCCCCCCTCGTTCCTGGAAGCACGATCCAGCCTGTGTATGTTGTACCCAGGTGGTAACACTTCATTGTCTGTAGTGTTAGGTTTTAACCAGGTTTCAGATAAACAGAGAATCTCGGGAGTGGACAACCAGAAGTGCATGCAATTCATGTACCTTGTTATTAATGCTTCTAATATTGAGATGACAGGCTAGGAGAGAGTTAGCTGACCTATTAATTGTAGGTTTGTAGCTTAGATTGCAAGTATAGTGGGTATGTGTATCTGTGGGTGGGCCAGGGTTGGGGTGACTATCACCACCAAGTATTAGGTTAAGTCTATACTTGGTGATGAACTTCAAGAATTTGTTTATTAGTTTGTGGTAGTGTTTGGATCTAGAGCTAATGTGCCTGGGGTTGAGATGTTGATAGACTGAACAAGATGTTGGATAGGACCTGGTACTGTAAGTATGGTTGAAGGTGGGAGGATTTACAGCTGGGGTGAAAGTATGGCCTTTCGGGACCTGAAATCCTATGAGAAACTGGTTTTCATACAAGGTAAGGAGGTATGGTGCGAACAAGTGGGGTAGTAAAGAGGAGTATATCATTATTTGTGATTCAGCTAGTGAGTTAAGGAACTGTTTTACCTGGTAATGCAGCACCAGAAGATAGAGTGGTGAGGTAAAGGTACTGGAAGGGGGATGGGAGAATGCCAGATCAAAGCTAATGGGTGCTATTAAAATGTAGGTAGAAGAATGGGGATGGGAGGAATTATCCCAGATGAAAGCAGATAGGATCTAGAAAGTGGGGGAGTGACTATAGTACTTTAAATTTAGAGGTACTGGGGGCGGGAGGAAATTGGGGGCAGGGAGGGGAGCGAAGAGAGCCTGAGTGTAGCGGGGCTATTGCAGTTTACAAGGTTTCCTAAGGTGCCCTAAAGCTATAAGGTAAGTATTATAGCTCTTAATGTAAGAGTCAGTTTACTTAAGTTACAGGGGAAGGAGGCAAACACTCAAGTAGAAAAAAGAGCCCTATGGCTGACCAAAATGGTGACCTGCTTAATTACACAGCACTGTAAGTGAAAGCTTAACAAATATTTACAGTGCAAAAGAGGTTAAAGCAAAGTTTATAAATAAAAATCAGTATCTACTGGCTCATACATCTCTGGTTACTTTTGGGTTAACTTTTTTGTTTCTCAGTCCAGTTGGTACTTTGCAGTAGTTAGGTTCCTGGTACTGTAAAGCAAATCTACATGTAGGTTTCTGGTACTTTTCTGGTAATTCCTCATGTAGGCTGCTGGTACTGCAGAGCCTGTTGTGGTTATGGGTTCCCAAATAGTTTCCACTCTTGGTCTGGAATAAATACCTCTGTAAGAGAGGCAGACATCCCTGCTTTTCCCTTCCAGATGGCTTGATTTGTTTCAGCAAATTTCCTGTATGTTGCAAAACGCACAGACGCGAGCATACACACCCACACCCATACATATAAAAATGTAGCAATAAAAAAGTAACTTGTAATAAAACAAGCACACCAGATGTTCTTCATTCCACATTGCTGCAGTCCTAACTATTGGGTAGTCCGCTGTCCAGTCGGCCCGAATACCAGAGTATATGGATGACGTCGGTCAGGGCGCATTAGACTGACGCATGACCGACGTCATATCCTCAGTCTTTTTTGCCGCATGGTCCGATGCAGAAGCAGTTTTGCGAGTGCAGGTTGGCGTTCTGAAATTTTCTGAAGTCGGAGTTTCAGACCGAATCAGAGTTAACATTTTGGTTTTTCTTGCCTCAGTATTTAACCGGATGTCAGAAAAAGTGAATAACTGTATTTCTTGTGGGAAACAGATACCTCATAGGGATTACCATACCTTGTGTATACCTTGTTTAGGGCCTGAGCACGGCGTTGTTGGATGCCTTGTGCTAGGTTTAACAAACGCACTATTAAGAGGAGGTTAGACTGTGCCAGGTTAGTGTTTGGGAAGCGTTGCAATTATAAAATGCCGCCGGATGCTCCGGACAAAACAGCGGCCTAGGGTTGATGAACCGGCAGTCCCGGACGCCGGTTCTTTAGAAGGCTCAGTGGAGCCAGAGGTTTTGCCAGGAGTTTCTTTGGAGTCTCAGGCAGAGACTTTACTGTTACAGGATGTGCCTTCTCAGGAGGTAGGCCAGGCTGCGGGGGCTTCTCAGGTAACTGCTCTCTCTCTCTTCCCAAGGTAGTTAGAGCCTCTCCTTCTGTTTCCAAAACTTCTTTGAGAGGTAGGCCAAGTTTAGCTTCAGTGGGGGCTTCTCCTAGCACTTCAGGTACTGTGCCTAAGAAACATATGCTTAAAATGGCAGAAGATTTGATTACTATGATTAGAGGTTCTATGCCCCCTCCTGATAAGAGGCCTAGGGTGGAACCTGAGTTTGATAGTTTTGAACAGTGTTCAGAGGCTTCTGAGTCTTCTGCGGAAAATTTGCAGGAGTATCCTCCTTATTCTGATTCTGATGTGGATGATTCCACTCCTACAGCTTCTCCTCCTGAGGATTTCTCATTTTCAGAGACTCTGCATTCCATGAGGGAGCACTTTAAATGGGAAGGCCAGGATTACTCTGATTCCAGGAAAAGGCTTAGGGAATTCTTGTTTTACCCCAGCATAGGCCCTTAGCTATACCTCCTGTGTTGAATGTGATGGAAGATGTTTTTGCAGAGGCTTCCCTGAACCCTGATTCTTTGCCTCCTGCTCCTGTTAAACCTGATAGGTACTATAGGGTGCCTGAAGCTCATAAGTATCTTTTAAGAGTCCTAGGGCAGACCCGAAACTATTTCTCAGGGACCTAAAGGTGTTAAGGCCTCTGTGGTTAAAAAACCCTGTTCCCACTGATAAAGAGGCAAGGGCTTTGGATAGATGGGGAAAGAAAGTGTATACTTCTTCCACTTTAGCCATGAGGCGTTGTGTCAGTTTCACATGCTAAAATATCAAAATTATCTCCTTTCACAACTGAAATCTAAGGTGGATGCTTTGGCGGAAGGTATTGAGTGTAAAGAGTTGCTGGATTTAGTTCATGTGTCTGAACAAGTGGGTAAGCATTCTTTGCAATGTGGTTTTGATGCTGTACAGGCCTCCTCGAGGTGGCTGCCACTAGTTCTGTTCTTCAGGCATGCCTGGTTGAGGGATCAGAATTTAGCTGAGCATGTTAAGACAAGGATTTTGGATGCTCCTTTACAGTCTGATGTGTTGTTTGGTTCCTGTGGAAGCAGTTTTAAAGAAAATGGAGGACAAAGCTAAGTCTATGCAAACTGTTAAAGATTTTTGCAGGTGCAGCCACCAAGTTTAGTAGAAATTGGCCTACTAAGGGATGGACATATCCTGCTTATGATTCCCAGTCTAGGGGTAGGTCTAGACGTGGTAGGGGCAGAGCTCAAGGTTCTTTTAGGCCTAGAACAGGGAGTTCACCTGCTCAGACTTCTGGTGAGGGCAGGGGTCAGTCCTTTCGAACAGACCCAATGACCTGCCTTTTCAGCTGCCAGTAGATTCTCGCCTGGCAGCTCTTTTGGGAGGAAGACTGTTTCAAAGAAAATTGGGATTTAGTTACTCAAGACAGATGGGTGTTGGATATCATTCACCACGGTTACAGGTTTTATTTCCATACATTGCCCCTTTCAAAGGCATGCCAGACGTTCCTCCTCCACAAAGGAAAGAGGCTCACAAGCAAATTTCTCTGTTACTCCAAATAGGGGCCATTCAGCCAGTCCCTGTATCAGAAAGGGGCCTAGGATTTTATTCTCGCCTGTTCCTAGTACCAAAGAAGGGAACACGTGGAGACCAATTTTGGATTTATCTATCCTCAACACTTATCTGGACATTCCCAAGTTCAAGATGTTGACGTTACAACAGCTTTTACCTCTGCTGGGCAAAGATCACTGGATGGTAACTTTAGATCTCAAGGAAGCTTACCTTCATGTGCCTATAAGACTAAGTTGCAGGAAGTATCTGAGCTGGAAATTCTCATTATCAGTTCTCTGCATTGCCCTTTGGCTTATCTACTAGAGTATTCACAAAGGTTCTGGCTCCAGTGATAGCTTACTTCAGGCTAAAAGGAATTCAAATCTATCCTTACTTGGACGACTGCCTGATTCTGGCTCAAGAAAAGGAAGACCTTCTACAGCATCTGGAATATGTTATAGCAGTGCTAAGATGCCTAGGGTATTCTGTGAACGAAATAAAGTCCAGTCTAGTACCCTCTCAAGACATGTGCTTTCTGGGTGTGAGACTGAATACAGCAGCCCAGATGGCCTTTTAACCACGGACAAACAAAAGAGTCTATCCCTTTACTTCCATCAACTATCTCATCAGTCCGTGCTGACTGCAAGGACAGTCCTTCAAGCATTAGGGTTCATGGCATCTTGTATTCTGGTGCTTCCCAATGCCAAACTGCATATGAGGAAGCTGCAATGGTATCTCAAAAATGTATGGACACAGCACTGCCAGGATTTGGACACTGTCATTCAAATAATACCTTGCCTTCAAAAAGAATTTTGTGGTGGGCTCAGGAATGTCACCTAAACAAGGGACTCTCTGTGACCCGGCCAGAGGCGAGTCAGATTTTAACGACAGATGCCTCGGACATTGCTTGGGAGCTCATCTAAATGGAAAATGGATACAAGACAAGTGGCCTGCCAGACTACAGCATCTACATATCAACATGAAGGAGATGTTAGCAGTCCAGTTTGCATTAATGGCTTTCAAGGAGTTACTTCTTCCAGGGCAGGTGTTGATTCTAACAGACAACACAACTGTCATGTGGTACATCAACAAACAAGGGGGAACACATTCTTATCCTCTATGCAGGCAAGCAATGATTTTATGGGAGACCGCACACAGCTTTCAAGTAACTCTTCAGGCAAGGGTTCTGCGAGCACAGAACTCCTTAGCAGATGTGTTAAGCAGACAAATCATGGATCCCCACGAGTGGAAACTGGATCTTCATGTATTTCAGAAATTGACAGTGTCATGGGGAACTCCAGACATAGATCTGTTCGCTTCTCCACTAAACCACCAGCTGCCAAAGTTTTGCACAAAGGGGTTTCATCACACAGCTTGGAAAGTGGATGCTCTTTCTTTCAGTTGGAAAAATCTTCATGTGTATGCCTTTCCACCTCTGCCTCTTCTTCCAAAGGTGCTCTTAAAGGTCAGACAAGACAAGCCAAGGATGATTTTAATAGCTCCAGATATGCCTCGGCAACACTGGTACCCACTACTAAGGAGTCTGGTAAGGAAGCCTCCATGGCCTTTACCTTTGATTCCACATCTGTTATCTCAGAAGGACGGTCATCTGCTCAATGTCAAGCTTCACTCTCTTCATCTAACAGCCTGGCATATTCTGTGTTGAAACACAGCAGGTCTCAACTTCCTCAACAAGTTTTAAATGTGATTATGGAAGCTAGAAGACCTAGTACAAGGAAAGTGTAATGAGAAAAATGGAAGAGGTTTTTATTTTGGAGTACAGCAAAGAATTTGGAGATTTCTGAGCCTAATTTGAGTGTGGCTCTTCAATATCTTACTGAGTTATTGGACAAAGGTTTGTCCTTCTCTTCCATTAAGATTCATGCTGCAGCAATTTCAGCTCACTATGATTGTGACCCACCATTGTTTTCGCATCCTTTGTTCAAGCAGTTTCTTAGAGGGGCAAAGAATATAAGACCCCCACGAGCTCCTACTCCTGCTTGGGATCTCAATTTTGTGTTGGAAAAACTCTCTACAACCTTTTGAGCCTCGGCTACTGCTGAATTGAAATACTTGTCATGGAAGACTGCTTTTCTGTTGGCTATTACTTCTGCAAGACGGGTGTCTGAGTTGCAGGCCCTTATGGCAGTAGAGCCCTTTTGATTTTCCATAAGGATAGGGTATCATTACGTACTAATCCTTCCTTTATGCCTAAGGTGGTTTCTAGTGTGGCTTTAAACCAAACTATTCATTTGCCTACTTTTTATGCAGACCCCAAAATAAAGGGGAAAAGATTTTGCACACTTTAGATGTACACAGGCAATTTATTATTTAAGCAGGACTAAGGATTTTAGGCAGTCTCAGCAGTTGTTTGTTTCTTTTTGCTTTGAGTTCAGAGCAAGCCTGTGTCAAAACAAACTATTTCTAGGTGGATTGGGTTTTGCATTGCATTTTGTTATTCCCATCATGGCAAGGAGATTCCAGCTGGGATTAGGCCTCATTCCACTAGGGCTACTGCCACTTCAACAGCATTTCTAAGGGGTGGCAACTAAGGATATTTTGGAGGCAGCTACTTGGAGTTCAGTGCATACTTTCTCTAAGCATTATCACCTTCCTCTCTACTCTAAGTCTAGGGCTGGTTTTGCCACAGCTATTTTGCAAGGCATGTTGTCAGCTCCTGCTTCTTTATGATTTGCCAGCCTCCCTTACCTCTGCTTTGGGATTCTACCCAATAGTTAGGACTGCAGCAATGTGGAATGAAGAACATAGTACAGTTTTGTACCTACCATAAATGTAGATGTTCGAGGATCCACATTGCTGCAGTCCAACCTCCTTCCCTCTGTGTTTAGGGGTGGTTGTGTAGGTGAGGTTATATGCTGATATTTTTGTATATATTTTTGTATATATTGTACATATTTTTGGTGCAGGTATATTGGGCCTTGTCTTTTTAGGGTCTTCTGACATCTGGGGCAAGAAAAGACTGGGGATATGACGTCGGTCCTCAGCATTAGTACCCTGCCGTACTGACGCCAGTCTAATGCGCCTGACCCTGGTATTCGGGCCGACTGGACAGCGGACTACCCAATAGTTAGGACTGCAGCAATGTGGATCCTCGAACATCTACATTTATGGTAGGTACAAAACTGTACTTTCCTGCAAATCACCTATTGATTTGTAGATAACTGGAGACTTCAAGTGAAAAGTTTGTTAAAGTATTATGATTTGCAGGAATTGATACACACAAAAGTGTTCCCACAGGAACTTTTGATCTTTTGGAAGATTCAGTATAACAGTAAAAAAATTCTGTTTACCCACTTTCTATATCTTGTTTTGTTGATAGATTTTTTTCCTCAATGTATGTCACGTTTTTTGCTGTGTTTAGTAGGATTCACTGTTTGAGAAACAATTTGTACTGGAGAAAATGTAAATATGTAGTGGCTTATGCTAACTATAGTTGGCTCTTTTTTTCTGAAAGTCTTTCTTTTCTGTTGACAAGTTAAAATTTCCTCAAAAAGTTGTCAGAAGATCTAATCTGTCTTCCTCGCAGTCTTTGACCAAGTGTTCTGATAAGTAGGTTGTAAAGATTCACCTTCCATAGCTTTTGCTGCTTGGGGATATGTTGTGAAAATTGTCTTGGATATAAACAGCCCATACAACCAATACACTTAAAGGTTCTCAATTCTTATTTAACTTTGAAACACATCTTTAGAAAAAAGGCCAACAAAATAAGATTTCTCTTAGTATAAGTAGTCAGAAAAATAGCGAAAATGGAAGAAATCAGTCAGAAAAAGAATGGAGCAAAATTTTGTTTCTAATTAGGAAAAAAAAAAGTTTTAAACCAGCTTTTACGTTTGGCTATGTATTTGGGTCAGCTTTCTTCTTCTTAATGGCTTCCCTAATCTTCAGATTGCTCAGATTTGATCATTGCAATTATCTGTGTAAATGCCTAACAGCCAAGTTGAGCATTGTGACTCTTTTATGAGGAGAGTCGGTTGCTAACCTTCTTTGGTATTTCAAAATATTATTCTGTATGTTTATCCCAGAGTTTTTCAAGCAGAGGAGCTATTGCATAGAACTCTGTTCCTGCTGCAGAAACTCACTTTGCATTTGTTTAAAACACAGCTAAAAGAGCAACTTTACAACACGACAAAATACAATCCTGGTAATGTAGATATTTAAAATATCTTCTCATCTCTAACTAGAAAGCATTTCTGGTCCACACTAACAGGTCCTCGTATGCATTTTAAGATAATGTAATCACTTTCCTACACCATTTCCCTTTTCCATTCCTTGTTGTATTGCATTCTTTGCCATTTTACCAACTTCTTACTGTTATTATTTAGTTGTCCACTTAGTTTTCTGTTTTATTTATCTCATAATTCAACATAAGTTTTATCCAGATATCTCACTAAACTATTCTTCTTTGAATTTTTTCATTAAAAATGGTAACCATAACTGTGTATAATACAGCATAGGCTGGGTTACAGATTCAGTCATATCTGACACCTTCTTTTCCCATTACGTATAATGCCCCTGTCTTTATGGCATTAAATCTTACATTGTATTAAAACATATTGGTATTAATTGGTTTTCCATCCTTTCTGATAACATTATACGCCTGATAGATCTAGTATACCCCTGATATGTACTAAGTAATCTGATCGGCTCAGTTTTATTCGTCATTATTGTTTTCCTTTAAGACATTTTAAAAGAAGTATCTGATGCTATCCCTGTCATTATTCATTATGGATGTGTCATGGATCTGACCTCTGATTTGAGCTGGCAACTAACGGATAGATCCAGAGCTCAGGCTCATCCCCTTCCCATAATGCCCTGCTGACCTTTAACCCTCAGATCTCGTTTGCCATTGAATGTGTTGGATGCACCTGAACTCAAGCGACTTCTCAGCTAGATAAGTGCTTATTTTTCTTGCCGTTTTCTACCTCTTTTTGTATTTTTGGGTATCTGAATTAGTTTACCTCCTCTCCCATAGCTTAGAGTTAACTCTTTCCTTTACTATTGTTGTTTTAGTCCCCTTCCCGCCCTTTTTCCTGTTTCAGGAAGAAAAAAAAAAAAAAGCTTCCTTTTCTTCTCTCTCCCTTTTCTTGTGTGAGTGTTGACTATGGCTGAGAAACCTTAAGGTTTCAAGCAATGTTTCTCACGTGGTTGGAAGATGCCTCATTCCGACTCGCATGAGGAGCGTCTTTTCTGTTTAGGAGCGGCCCAGCTGGAGGTTGAATGTGACATTTATGCCGCATTCAACCTCAGGGCTCTTATGGAGAGCCACAACAAATTGCTTCTGAATTGGCTCAAGGTGGCCCCTGCCATCGAAATCTCATAGGATCCTAAAAAGAGAGCCCCCCCCCTTCCTTCCAAAGGGTCTCCTTCAATCTCAAAAAAGCCAAGGCTCTCAGATCGCAGATCCCCAGATCCAAGTCCAGCTTCTGTGGCTTTGGATCCAAGCTGTTCCACTCTCAGAGCTTCAGATCAGCCTTTCGGATCCGAGATCTCAGTGCCTCAGGGACACTTGGATCCATCTCAGTGCAAGCTCTCTCCGGATCTGACTCCATTGTCGGATCCATCCAGCTCACCATCTAAGTCATCTGATCTTGCCAGACTGTCGGATTCAAGTGTATTGTCGGAGCCGATAGTCATAGACAGCTCCCCCTGCAGATCCTCCAGAAAATCGGATCTGAGACATTGGAGCTGGCCCCCCTCATGGGACCATAGATCTATTGGATCCAAGGCAGGATCCCCAGCTAGATCAGGCTATTCATCTACATCCTACTGATCCTCCAGAAGTATGTTGCCTTTGGATATGGATAGGATGATGAGGAGCTTCCTCAAGACCCAAATTGAGTTGGGGCTTGTTGTCCCTGGCGCAGATGGCCAAGGGGCCCACAGGACTCCACTCTCCTCTTCTGATCCATCCAGTTTTGGAGTGTCAGGACCAGAGCATTCCAAGTGAGAGGTCGACAGTGTTGGGTATACCTCCCTTCTTGACTCTATCAGGGTCCCTGGCCAGCTCTGTTCCATGACCCTCAGAACAAGCTGTGCCTCATCCCCATGAGGCCGGTCCTGGTTCTCTGGGGGGGTGAGTTTGGGTCCTGAGTTTTCAGACTGTTCCCTTCTCCTGTGGGGGCTTCAGCACTTGACAGCTCAGGGCCAATATCGTTTTGGGGCTTCTGTTCTGCATTGGGGATGCCTTCTCCCTTCCCAGGTGGCTGTGGCTGCGGGAGAGGAGAGTGCCTCTTCCAGTCCATCAGCCTTCTGGGTGGTAGATAGGATCTTCTCCAGCTTGGCAGTCACCTCTCCTTCATCTCTAGGTCCTCCCCAGCCTCTCTCATTTTTGGGTGGCGAGGCTTCATCACCCTTCCAGAGTCAGCCCTCCCGCAAGCACCTTCAGATGGGCACTGTCACACTTTGGGTTCCTGTCTCTTCCAAGTCCTCCACAGAACCCACCATGGAGGAACCCCCTTGGAAGAGAACGTATAAGAGGAGGCACCTGGACTCTCCTAGAGAGTCTCTCACCAAGGGCATGAATTTCGAGGAGGGAGATGGGTCCCCCACTCTTCCATCTGAGAAAGTGTCCTTTGAGGACATCCTCGAAATTCCCAAGCAAAGGGTGGTTGGTCTTCCCCCACTCCATCTTCGGACCATCTTTGGGACGGGCCCATCTTCTCCCTGGGTACCCCCACCTGCTGATAAGCTTGTGGATCTCATTGCAAGCATAAAATGAGCCGGACACAGTGGAACCGGTACTCAAAAAAGTGGACATATTCCTCAGTCCCTCCAAAGATGAGGCTTTTTGGAGTAAGGGCATCCCTGTTGATACCATCGTGGTGGCTGTTACTATTAAGAAGGAGCTAGCGGAACAGAGCTCCTCTGTCCATCCCCCGAATTGAGACTCTTGGGAGAGTGACTGCTTTTTAAAGCACGCGTTTGCCTCAGCTACATTTGGACTTAAGCTCTCTCTCTTAAGTTATCCACTCTGCCTTCCCTGGCTAATGCTTCAATGACATTTATCTCCAACGTGGGGGAGGCCACCCCTCGAGTGGCTGGCACAGGTATTGCCATTAGACAGCATGCCTAGCTTCACCTTTGCGGGTTTGTGGAACCCTTCAAGGCATCTTTTACTAATACTCCCTTTGATGGTTCAACCTTATTCTGACCTTCTGTCAAGAAAACATTGACCTGCAGCATGCAGGACAGTATGACTCTGTCCATGGTGGGAATCAAGTTTTCTACTCCCCAATGATCTTTTTCTAAGACTCAGAGAGGTAGTAAGAAAATTTGGTTCCACAGGACTCAGTCCTCCTTCCAGGATGCTCCCCAAGAATCCTCTTTTGCAAGCAGAGTAAGGGATTCAGTGGTAGACACCGCCCCAGAGGCAGAGGCGGTCCACAGAATCAGGGTCTCTAGGAACCGTTCTTGGAAAAGCCTTTTCAGCTGTCCTGAAGCGCTGCCCAACTGTCCTACCCTCAGCCCCCTCCAATTTGAAAATCCCTCCCGGATGTTCCACCCCGCCAAAGGGAGTTAGCCCATCTCGAGGTTCAAAACCTTCTAAAAAGAGCCATCCAACAGGTTCCAACAAGACAACGAGAATCTGGAACTTACTCTCACTTCTTATTGGTGCCAGAAAGACCGGGGGCCTGAGTCTAATTTTGGACCTCAGCGAACTGAGCCAGTCAGTCAAGAAGTCCAAGTTCCAGATGGGCCACTGTTCAGTCCATTCTACCTCTGTTACACAAGGACAATTGCATGTGTTCAGTGCGTCTCAAGGACTTGTACTATCATACCAAAATCGACAGACACTCCAGGAGACACCTGCGGTTTCAGTTAGGGGCCAGTCATTACCAGTTCAGAGCCCTGGCCATTAGAATCAGCACAGCCCCCTGGGCGTTTGCCAAATGTATGACAGTGGTGGCAGCCCATCTCTAGCTGCAAGGATTCCAGGTCTTTCTGTACTTGGACGATTGGTACCTCATAGCCCCCACAAGGCATCAAGCTATCAATGGCCACCTCTTATGCCCTCAGTCTCTTTCACCATCTGGGAATCACAGTCAACTTGCCCAAGTTCGACCTTTCTCTATGCCAAAATTTGGAGTTTATCAGGGTTCAGTTGGACACGATATCGGAGACTGCAGCACTACCCTTACGCAGAGTTCACCTTATTTGGGATCAGGTCTCTCGCTTGCTGACTACCAACCATCAGTCAGTCCATCTGATTCTACAAGAGCAAGGTTCGATGGCGACTACCATCCAATTAGTTCCTCTCGCCAGGTATGCAAGTTCTACAGTGGACCCTGGCAGTTCAGTGGTCCGCTCAGATTCAGTCCATGTCCATAACCATTAAGATTTCTCAGGTGTGCAGAAGTCACCTTGTATGGTGGCTTCAGTCCCAGGATCTAATTTTAGGAAGACCCTTTTGTCTTCCCACTCCATGGCCACTGTGACCATGGCTGGTTCCTTGTTGGGATGGGGAGGACATTTTCAAGAACACAAAGCTTTCGGGAACACAAATCCCTTCATCAGTGTATAAAATACAATATGAAAACTTCCATTTAAGTGCTAAAACAAGCAAAATCTCATGGTATAAGTCCCCCAATAAGAATACAGACATAGTTAAAAACAATCAACACATCAAAAGGCAATTTATATAAAGTTAAAGTGCATTTAGTAATGGCTTACTTAAGAGACATTTGCTTTAACCTCAGAACTGGTTTTAAAGTAACCATTGTGTTTAAACCAGGAGAAAAATCAGCGTTCAAATGCAAGATCCATTCATACTCCATCAGTTCTAATTTGTTATTATGATCACCTTTTCTTACATTTTTTTACCAAAATTTGCATCACTCTAAACCTATATGTATGCTCTGGTCCACTATCTAGAACATGTTTAGCAAGAGGATTGGTTAATACTTTCCTTCTAATATCAGAGTGATTGCAAAAACAGACCACTTGGCTGATAAAAAAAAAAAGTAGTTTAATAAAACGCAGTAGGTAATAAAATGCAGTACGTTAGCGCTTTCAGGTTTCTTCAGACAACATACAAAAGTTATAAACACCTTTTAAAATACATAGCAGCTAATCAAAGACTCAGTAAAAAGCCCTCCTCTTTTTTAAAAAAGGCTTGATAGAGCACCTGGCCTTTATAGTGTTACTCCTATCAGTACCCAGATTGATTATCCATTTAGTTTCACTGCATTCTGTTATATTTCTCAAATCACCCCCCTCCTGGTTGGATGAATAACCTGCAAAACCATAAAAGAAAATATGTGCCCAGGGTACTGCTTTACATGCTGATATAGGGAATTGTGTATATTGGCTGTACATATAGCTGACATATGTTGTAATACCCTGTCTTTTAATCTACAATTCGTTTTACCCACATAAAATGAACAACATTGCATACAGTCAGCCCAAGTATATAATATTGCTGGTCAAACAGTCAGCATATTGTTTCCATGAATAGCTCTGAATGAATGTGTTGTTATGTCTAATATATTGACAAGCTTTGCAATGTCAATAGGGGAATGTCCCTTGTTGCCCCATGACAGGTTTTCTACCCCCTGTTGGTCTGTATAGAGCAAATCCTTTAAATTCATACTACGTTTGAAACAAAATGTGGATTCCTGAGTTATTAATGCCTTCACTCTATCATCAGCTAACAAGATTTTCCAGTTTTGGAGAGTAATGTCACATATGCCCCTCACATTGTTGCTATAATTCAAAGTAACTCAAAGGGGCTGCCTGCTTACATCAGTCTCCCTGTCTTATACCTGTACATTTCCAGAAAACCAAGGATGTTATGTGATCCTATCTCGCCTACATTCCTGAAAGATGGGTTCGAGCTCTCTTCCAACTTTATGGTTGCTTATGCCAAGTTGGAAGTCTCTTATTGGCTGAGCTTACTATATCCCAGGATGCACCACCACCAGTCCCCAGATCTCGCTTTGCTTCCCTGCAAAGACGTGGTCTCGAGCTGGCTGGGCTGAGTAGCTTTTATTAACTACTTTTTCTGTCAGTTTTTTGCTCTTTTATATCACAAAAGCCGCTTTAACGGCTATTGCTGCCTTTGTGTGTTTGAGTAGTGAAATTTGTTGTGTGTGATTGGGTTGAGTTTGTTTATCGCCCCTTACAATCCGGGGCCTTTTCGGTCAACCTTTATAACTGAAGCTTTTAGTGGTTTAAAGTTCCGGTTATTACAGCTAAGGTTGTGTTTTACACTATTACTGTAAGTCTTGGGTTTTTGTCACAAGCGAATCTACAGTTGTTAAATTTCCTGTCAGAAATTGTTTAACATCATGTCTCCAACCCCTAGGCCTTGGGCTTTAAAAATGTTCTAAATGTGCTTTTAAGATGTCTGTTACTGATGACCATCTACTTTGTGTATATTGTTTAGGGGCAAAGCACTTGCAGGAGTCATGCAGCGTATGTCACGCTTTTTTCTCAAGGGTCCTCCAGGACAGGACAAATAAATTGATTCTCAAAGGGTTAATTAAACCCTCTTTTGAAGAAGCCTTGTCTTCCTCTCGGCTCCTACCAAAAGAAAGGGCTTGGTTCCGACCAGTCCGTCGGATCCGACTGCCAAGAGACCTAGGCAGGCCTCTCCTTCGGCTCCAAGACTTGGGCCGAGGTCGGAACGGTCTGCCTCGATGCCTCCAGCATCGACTCCTCGGAGCCGATGGCTGGGGCATCGAGGCGGGTCACCTTCGCCGGCTCCACTGCTCGGAGCCGACAAGGGTCGCCCGCTCAGACACTTCCTCCTCGGCGAAGTCTACCTCGGCACCGATGGAATCTGGTGTGTGTTTCCTCGGCGCCGATTCTCATCGAGTCGCCTCGAGCCGGGTCCCCTAGTCCCTTGGGGCCGAGGGAGAGGTCTTCTCGAACCCGTTCTGTTTCCTCTCGGTCTTGAGAATGTCGGATTCTGATATAGACAGGGTGCTCCAAAGACTGTTCCAGTCCCAGTCTTCCAAAATTTGTTTCGGTTCCGACCCAGTTGGCTTGGAGCCGATGACCATGACCCACCCATTGCCATTCCTCCTCCGACTGCCCGGCTCCGTCGAGCAGGTGCTCTTGGAGCCGGTGGAGATCTCAGGGTCGGCTCCGACCCTTACTCCAACCGGGCCTCGGGTCCGAGTTTGTCGCGGACTTCTTCGGCTGGACCCGAGGTGATGTTTGGGACCTATGCTTTCGGTTCCGAGCCTCCCTCTCGGTGCTTGGCTGCGGGACTTCCGTCTACCATCATGGCTCCGGAGACCGGACACTCCCAGGATTCTGGGGTCCGGCTTTCAGGGCCATGAGGAGTGCCTGGCCAAATCCTCTTGGCCATCTCTCCGTTTTACCAGCACCTTCCTGGGCGTGGAGACTGGGTCTTTGGCAGTTCCCCTGTCCGTAGCCAGCGGAGCCCCGAGGCCTGAGGTTACCCCCAGTGGGGGTTCCCCTCCTCCTGAGGGTTCTTCGGAGTTGTCTTCAGAGGAACCCCCAAGGAAGAGATTGTGCAAGAGGAAGCACGTGGACTCCCCCGAGTCTATTACATCG
This sequence comes from Protopterus annectens, assembly GCF_019279795.1. Classification (NCBI taxonomy): domain Eukaryota; kingdom Metazoa; phylum Chordata; order Ceratodontiformes; family Protopteridae; genus Protopterus; species Protopterus annectens. The sequence goes on from NC_056726.1 coordinate 452,715,572, forward strand.
GACACTGATATGGATGATGCGGAGGGGTCCCCGAAGTCGTCCTCGGATGATGTCTCTTTGCAGACATCTTAGAGATCCTCAAACAACGAGGCTGGATGTCCAAACCCCCCTCTGCGGACGAATCAGTGCTCCTCAAGGCCTTTGGGGCTCAGCCCTCCGCCTCCTGGGTGTCTCCGCCCTTCGACGAGCTTCTGGATTTAGTTTGTCGAAGGGCGTGGGAACATCCGGATACCGTGGAACCAGTCCCTTCTCGTCCAAACAAATTCTTATCTGCTCCCCGAGAAGGAGTTCCTTACTAAAGGCGTGGCTGTAGATGCCATGGTGGCATCTGCTACACAACAGGGCGTGGCAGAGGCTTCAGCGCCCATCCATCCTCCTAATAAGGAGTCTAGGAGTATGGATAGGTGAAGCGCACCCTGACTTCAGCGGCCTTTACCTTAAGGTCTCTGAATTATTTGGCACATTTTACCAGGCTTCAGAGGGATCTGGTCAAGGAGTTGTCAGATTCCCTCTCGGGTAACCTACCTGAGCAGCTAGCCCAGTCCGTTAGCTCTCAGTTGGCTATCGTTACGGCAATTGCTAACTCGTCCATGAGGCTCATTTCCTATGCGGCCGAAGGCGGGTAGAGCGGCAGGCACAGGCGTGGCTCTCGTGAGACAAGCCTGGCTCCGCTTGTGTCAGTTTCTGGAGGCCTTCAAGTCTTCCTTCGCCGACGCTCCCTTTGATGGGTCCTCATTGTTTGGACCCAAGGTGAAAGACACCCTTACCGCTGTGAGCAAGAGGGAAAACGTTATCTGCCGTAGGGGCCGTTATTCCACTCCCTTCGGCCTTACCCCAAGGCCAAAGGAGGGGAAAATGTGGTTCGAAAATCTCGCAAGTTTTTCTCCCAACAGCAGGAAGATTCCCCGTCCAGAGGCAGAGGGCGGGAAATTTTTCAGGAGACGCCGTCCCAGAGTGCAGAGGGCCCCGCAATTCTGGAGACCGCGAGTCCTTTCGTGGCTCTTCAGCCTCCCACACATGAGGGATTGCCCGGCTGTGCTGCTCCGAGCCAGTCGGGTGTCGTTGCCAAGCACCTAAAAGCCTGGGAGTCAGTCACTCAGGACAGATGGGTGCTTCGGATAATTGCCGGAGGTTACACCATCCCATTCAAATACTCACCCCTCCGTCCAAGAGAATCCCGGACCCACCACCCAGTCAAAGGGAAATAGCAGCCGCAGAAGCTTTAAAGCTGCTAGAAAAGGAGTCATCCAACCGGTCCCCACAGACCAAATCGGATCAGGAAATTACTCCAGGTTCTTTTAGTGCCAAAAGACAGGGGACCTGAGACCAATATTGGATCTCAGCAGACTGAACCTATCCGTCACGAAATCCAAATTCGAATGGTCACGTTGCAATCCATTCTCCCGTTGTTGGAGAAGGATGTTTGGATGTGCTCCATAGACCTCAAGGACGCCTATTATCACATACCGATACATCAGGCGTCCAGAAGGTATCTGCGCTTCAGCCTGGGAGTCAGTCATTACCAATTTTGTGCTCTGCCCTTTGGTCTCACCACAGCCCCAGGGTGTTCACCAAGTGTTTGGCAGTAGTGACGGCTCACCTGAGGAGTCTTGGATTCCAAGTGTTTCCCTATCTCGACGACTGGCTCCTGACTGCCACCACCAGGCATCTACTCATGGACAACCTCAAAGCCACCATCTCCTGGGTGTTTCCCTAGGGATTACATTCAATTGGTCAAAGTCTGTCTTGCTGCCCTCTCAGCGCATAAAGTTTATAGGAGCAGAGATAGACTCAAGATTGATCTTGGCGTCTTTCTTCCTGCCGAAAGGATCCGAACTTTACAGGGCCAAGTTCAAGCTCTGATCTCGAGATCCAAAGCCCCAGCCAGGATGGTCCTACAGGTTCTAGGCTCAATGTCTGCCACGGTACTTTTAGTTCCTCTAGCAAGGTTACACATGAGGATTCTTCAGTGGCTCTTGTCAACTCAATGGTCCTTTCAAGATCTTCCCCTCAATCATCACATCATGATTACGGAAATATGCAAAAGGGACCTTCGCTGGTGGCTTCAGACATCCAACTTGGATCAGGGAAAACCCTTTGTTCTCCCCTCCAGTGGTTACCCTGACGACAGATGCCTCCCAGATAGGGTGGGGGGGGCATTGTCTGGGCAGGCTAGTTCAGGGCTCCTGGCTTCCGGACGAAAGCTCTTCTCCACATCAACGTGCTGGAGATGAGGGCTGTACTTCTATCCCTACAGGCCTTACACAAGTTTCTTCCTCAGGGCATCATCGCCATCCACACAGACAACATGTCGGTGGTTTGGTATCTGAACAAACAAGGAGGGACCAGATCGTATCCCCTTTGCAGAGAGGCCATGAGAGTGTGGGAATGGGCTGTAGCTACCAACCGCTTCTTGGTAGCGACCCACATCCCGGGAAAGTCAAATGTATTGGCGGACAAATTAAGCAGGACAATTCTCTCTCCTCACGAATGGTCTCTAAACCGCACAGTAGCAGCCCAGGTTTTCAAGAGATGGGGGACGCCGTGCTGCGACCTATTTGCGACTCCACAAAACACCAAGTGCCAAAGGTTCTTCTCCTTGATTCCACATCAGGAAGTACCAGCCATGGATGCTCTAGCACAACCTTGGCCAACAGGGTTACTTTATGCCTTTCCTCCAATTCCACTCCTTCCCAAAGTTATTCAAAAAGCTTCTCAGCTAGGGTCTTCAATGATTCTGATTGCCCCATACTGGCCTCGTCAGATATGGTTTCCTTACCTGAAAAAGCATGCAGTGGGCGATCCGTGGACCTTAGACCTGATCCGGATTGCTAATCCATCAGTCGACATTGGCATCAGTCCCTTCAATCTCTCAAATTGACAGCTTGGCTCCTCCACTTCCAACCTTAGTTAGAAGTCACACACTAGACCCGGAAGTTGTTCACATTTTATCTTGCCCACAAACCCACCACTAACAAATTGTACCTCAGTAAGTGGAAGAGGTTTGCTATCTGGGCTCAACTCAAGGGCTTAGACCCTATCACTGCTCCTGTCCCAGAGGTTTTGAAATTCTTAACATCCCTGTTTAATCAGGGATCTTCTGTCTCAACTATTAAAGTTCAACTAGCTGCTATCTCTAAATTCCATGAATCCACGGATCCTCCTTTGATGAGCAGCAGACTATGCAAAACATTCATTAAAGGTGCGAGTCTGTTAAGACCACCAGTTTTTCATCCTGCACCTCCGTGATCTTGATTTGGTGCTTCGCATTAACATCTCCCCTTTTGAACCGGCTGCTACATGCAATTAAAATATCTGTCTTGGAAAACGGCATTCTTAGTGGCTATTACTTGCAAGAAGAGTCTCAGAGCTTCAAGCCCTGTCTATTAAACCACCGTATTTGATTTTCCACAAAGATAGAGTATCACTTAGGCCTAATCCATCCTTTTGTCCCAAAGGTCTGCTCTAGTTTCTGTCTTCAACAATCTCTAGAACTACCAGTTTTCTTTCCAAAATTCTCTAATGAAGCAGAATACACTCTCCATAAATTGGATGTTCACAGGCAATTACGCTTCTATTTAGACAGGACTCAGCAACTTCGTAAGTCAGACCAGTTGTTTGTGTCCTTCTCAGATAATAAATTGGGCCAAACCATCACAAAAGCTACAATCTCAAAATGGATCAGAGATTGCATAACTCAGGCCTATTCTTCTTCGAATAAGCAACTTGCATCATCTATCAAAGCTCATTCTACCAGAGCTATGGCTACTTCTATAGCTTTTCATTCCAAGCTCGCTATATCGAAATTTGTGCTGCGGCTACTTGGTCCAACCCGCACACTTTCATTTCCCACTACAAATTGGATGTGGCATCTAAAGGACGAGCATCATTTGGTTCCACGGTACTCAGGAGTGTTTTCCAGTGAGCCACCCAGGATTCAGGTGCTAGGGACGCTGTCCCATCATTCAGAATGTAGGCGAGATAGGATCACATAACATCTTTTAGTTATGTACTCACCATAACTTCAGATGTTTGGGATCCATCTCGCTTACATTCCTGAAACCCACCCTCCTTCCCCCTGCCTTGCAGATCAGAAGAGATTGAACGGTTTTGAGCTCCACTGTTTTATCTTGTTTCATCTGACGATGTTATATAAGCAGGGTATGCATGTGTGCATGTATGCGGACAAACTAGATCTGGGGGACTGGTGGTGGTGCATCCTGGGATATAGTAAGCTCAGCCAATAAGAGACTTCGCTCTTTGGCATAAGCGTGCCGAGTCGGAGCCGAGGGATCGGCTCCGAACCCATCTTTCAGGAATGTAGGCGAGATGGATCCCAAACATCTGAAGTTATGGTGAGTACATAACTAAAAGTTTTGCTTTATTCAACCTCTATTCTTTACTTTTGTGCTTCGACCTCTCTTCCAACTTTATGGTTGCTTAACCTTAACTTGGAAAACTCATGCTTAACTTTATCAATAATCTTATCGATGTCAACTGGTGTTAACTGTTGATAAGTATTTGAGTCCCTTAACAACATAAGAACACTATTATGATAGAATTCACTGTTCATGACTACAACCGCCCCTCCTTTGTCAGCAGGTTTTATTATGATATTCTTATTCTCTATAAGTGTCCTTAATGCTTGGCATTGCTCCCAGTTCATGTTATGAAAAACATGCTTGTTTTTGTATTCAAAAACTTAAAAATATCTTCACAGGTTTTTATAAAAGTTTCAACCACTTGACTGACGGGGGTTAAATGAACTCTGTTGCCTAAGGGTACAGTCTCTAGGAACAGATTCTGCACCATAAATATGTTTCAATTCAACATTTCTGGCAAACATTCTCAAATCTAACACACAGTCACTAAAACTTGACCCTGTACTTGGAATGAATGCAAGTCCCTTGCTCAAAACATAATTTTCAGATAAAATGTATTCAGAAATATTATATATATTACAGTCTCTGTTGCCATTGGCGGTCACATGGATGTTTCAATGAACGGTTCTCTTTCTTCTTCACAGGTATACGTAAAATGTGAAAAGAGGAGCTCATGGTTTTTGGTCGTGCTCAGAGCGCATTAGTACTATTTAACATCATCTGTGTGTTTTTAGAAGTCCCTTTTGGCATTGTCTGCTGCTGGTTAATCACCTCCACATCTTGCCTAGGTGCTGTGTCGACATTTGATGATGTCATCACTTCCATCCTGTTCCCGATATTAGCTCCATTACCTCTTACACTTGAATTTAAGGTGGAATGTTCATTAGCCTGCCGATTAGATGTCACAGAAGGCTGAATCCGTGGAGGGACATCCCTGGGCCATGTGAAAATATGCCCCTGCACAAAAGCCTTATAGTCTCTTGAAAGTTTTTTCATGTTAATATGTTGCAATTTGGAGTCATAAGCTGTCACAGCACAATACAGGTCATTAAGCTTAACCTGATGATATTCCTCCTTAGATCGCAATTCTATCTGTCTCTGTTTTGTTTCAATTGAACTCACTAGTTCTTTCTCCATAGGTAAGAAAAAGTCCATCAACAATTTCATATAAGCAAAACTGTTGTCCAGGTTAAGCTGCTGCCATTTGGCCAACAAGGTAGGATACAGTTCCCCGTATGTGGGCATGCAGAGCACCCTCATGCCTCTAGGAATGTTTTTATGATGCAAACATACCACAAAATGCAGTCTTTACCACTGAAGGCGTTTCAGCTTATACAAGCCTTTTTCTAAAGCTTTCAGTTTTTCCAAAAAAGAGACATCACTCTCTAGCTCTTCATTATTCCCCAAAGGGGGCAAGGTTATGTTGGCCAAGTTTAAATTCAACAACGGATTGTTATCAGTGGCAATAAGTTGCTTCATTCTCTCTGTACTTACTTTGGCAGCAGCAGACAGTACGATAGCTCAACTCAATATCCTCAAGATATTGTTGAGCCATGTGTACGAAGACAACACAATATCAAAAACAGCCAAAAAACACAACTGTAGACTTCGCACTTAAGTTCCAGCTTCACAGCAAATTCCAACAGCAAAAACAGACTATCTGGACCACCAGACTGATAAAAAAACAGTAGTTTAATAAAATGCAGTAGGTAATAAAATGCAGTAGGTTAGCGCTTTCAGGTGTAAAAAAAAAATAGAGTGAAGACATTAATAACTCAGGAACCCACATTTTGTTTCAAACGTAGTAAGAATTTAAAGGATTTGCTCTGTACAGACCAACAGGGGGTTAGGAAACTTGTCATGGGGCGACAAGGGACATTCCCCTGTAGACATTGCAAAGCTTGTCAATATATTATACATAACAGCACATTCATTCATCCACTGTCTGGAAAGAGCTATTCTTTGAAACAATATGCTGACTGTTTGACCAGCAATATTATATACTTGACTGACTGTATGCAATGTTGTTCATTTTATGTCGGCAAAACGAATTGTAGATTGAAAGACAGGGTATTACAAGATATGTCAGCTATATGTACAGTCAATACACATAATGCCCTATATCAGTATGTAAAGCAGTACCCTGGGCATGTATTTTCTTTTATGGTTTTGCAGGTTATTCATCCAACCAGGAGGGGGGTGATTTGAGAAATATAACAGAATGCAGTGAAACTAGATGGATAACCAATCTGGGTGCTGATAGGTGCTCTGTTAAGCCTTTTTAAAAAGAGGAGGGCTTTTTACTGAGTCTTTGATTGTCTGCTATGTATTTTAAAAGGTGTTTATAACTTTTGTATGTTGTCTGAAGAAGGTTTTATTTTAAACCTGAAAGCACTAACCTACTGCATTTTATTACCTACTGCATTTTATTAAACTGCTGTTTTTTTTATCAGCCTGGTGGTCCGGATCATCTGTTTTTGCTGTTGAAATTTGCTATGAAGCTGGAACATAAGTGTGAAGTCTACAATTGTGTTTTTTGGCAGTATCAGAGTGATGCTCAATAATACGGTCCCTTAACCTCCTACTTGACTTTCCTACATAGAAGGAGAGACAGGAAGAGCAAGTCACTAAATATACTATAAAAGTTGTTACATGTGGTAGAAGACTTGAACAAATATTTATTTTTAGTTACTGGGTGAATAAACTCACTCTCCTGACTTATAAACTTTAGATTTTGCTTATTTTAGCATTTAAATGGGTTTTCATATTGGATTTTAAACACTGATGAAGGGATTTTGTGTTCCTGAAAGCTTTGTTGTATTAAAATAGTGTTTCTACAAGTCCAGCGTTTTATTTTGTATGTGACGTTTTGCTGTGCTTAGATTCACTGGTCGTAGATCTTTTGTGCAAGAGGACATTTTCAAGGCAGGACGCTTCAAGGCACTTGGTCCCCCATAGAGATCAAACTGCACGTCAGATATTCGACTGTTGGTGTCAACCATGCTGCGATCTCTTTGTCTCTGCAGTCAACCACAAATGCAGTAATTATTTTGCCCTCATCCTTCCAGCTGGGGAGTCACCTAGGGATGCTGTGATTCATAATTGGCCACCGGGACTCCTCTATGCTTATCCTCCTACTTATCTGATTCCTAAGGTCTTACAGAAAGCTCATCACCCGAAGATCCCTCTCATCCTCATTGCCCCCCTTCTTACTTTGTAGTGGTTCTTCCTATTATGGTCTCATCTGAAATATCCATCCTGGATATTGGATCCCATTCTGGACCTCATTTCCCATCCCTGGGGGAATCCTCTTCCCAATGTCAGAAAGCTCACCACCCGAAGATCCCTCTCATCCTCATTGTCCCCCTTCTTACTTTGGCAGGCATGGTTCTCCCTATTATGGTCTCATCTAAAATATCCATCCTGGATATTGGATCCCATTCTGGACCTCATTTCCCATCCCTGGGGGAATCCTCTTCCCAGTGTCTGGACTGTTCGTCTAACCACATGGTTTCTCCAGTTCCAGTAATCCTTTCGCAGTCCAGACTTCCTTCCGCTGTGAGGAACATTATTTTGGCCTCTCAAAAGCCATCTACTAAGAAGGTATATTCCAGTAAATGGAAAGGTTTTCTATTTAGACTAGACAGCGTAATTTGGATCCCTTTTCTGCCCCGAGTCCTGATAGCTTACTCTTTTTGTCCTTTCTTTTTCAGGATGGGGCAAGTTTTTCTATTATCAAGTTTCAGTTAGCGGCCATTTCTAACTTCCACATGAATGAGGAGCCTACTTTCTCTTCTAAACTGTGCAAAGCCTTTCTCTTAAAGGAGTTTTTCTTCTTGGACCAGCTATTAATAATCCTTCTCCATCATGGGATTTGACCATGGTGCTGCAGTCTTTGATACAAAAGCCCTTTGAATCAGCTGTTTCTTGTGATATCAAGTTTCTGTCTTGGAAAATGGTGCTTTTAGTGGCCATTACTGCTGCCAAGAGAGTAGCCTCCTTTTATGGTCTTCCACAAGGACAGGATGTCCCGTAGGACAAATCCTTTGTTTATTCCGAAAGTGCCCTCGGAAGCTAACATCAGTCAGTCAGTACAACTCCTGGTTTTCTTCCCTAATTACTCTAACAAAGGAGAATACATGTGGCATTGTTTAGATGTTCATAGGTAATTACATTTCTGTCTGAAAAGGACTGAGGAATTTTGAAAGTCGAATCAGCTCTTCATGGCCTTTTCTCAAAATGGAAAGGATCTAGCTTTTACTAAAGTGACTATTTCCAGATGGATTGCTAGTTGCATTTCCTTTTTTTTATGATAGCAAGCATATGGAGTTATCCAGACCAGTTAAAGCCCACTTTACTAGGTCTGTGGCTACGTCATTGGCCTTCTTAGCTAAACTTTCCTTGGATGAGATTTGTGCTGCTGCAACTTGGTCTAATCCCCACACACTTTTGTTTCACACTATAAGTTGGATTTGGTGTCTAGGAATGGGGCTTCCTTTGGTTCCTCTGTGCTCTGGCATATCCGTTCCTTGAGGCCACCCAAGGCTCATAGTAGCTGGAGATTCTGACCTATCTGTGATGAATAATGATATGGATAACATCAGATAAAAGTTATGTGCTTACCATAACTCGGAATCTGTGCTATCCAGTGTCATCATTCATCATGTTCCCTCCCTCCTTCCCCTTGCCTTCTTGGGATCTGGTAGACCTAGGATGGTTCCAATTTGGGATAGTTTGTTTTTCCTACACAGAAATTTCTGTGCTCCTATTTGTTCAGCAAACTCGATCTGTGAATTAGAGGTCAGCAGGGTATTATGGGAAGGGGAGGAGCTTGAACTCTGGATCTATCCATTATCTGCTGGCTTGGATCAGAGGTTGGATCCATGACCCATCCATGATGAATAATGACACTGGATAGCATAGATTCCAAGTTATGGTAAGTACATAACTCTTTTTAAAAAATATACAACTTCTTTAATTTTTTTTTCTATAAAACTCTTTTCTGCTTTCTTATCTATGCCGTGTTTACCAAACTTTGTTCCTAGTACTTGAATACTACTTACTCATATATTTTTTTCTACCTTAAACTCTCCTTCCTTTATAAAAACCTTTATTTAGTTGTTCATTAATCTGTAGCCCAAATCTGTCACATGCTTTGCTTAGAAATATTTTCTCTTTCATTTCTTCTTTCTGCTGAAATGCTATCATTTCAGCTGCATAAGTAGTAATCATTGGTAAAATCCCCTCCCCTTTCATTTTAAGGTTAATAATGTATTTTAACTTGTCTACATCATTGACACAAGTAAAAATACATTTAAGGAACATCCTCTTTTTATTTTATGTATGTATTTACACTTTGTTGACTAGCTTAGTCTCACTAGCCCAGTGACTCCTTTTCAGGGGAGACCCAAGGTGATATTCATACTGATTAAGGGAATTTTGGCTAAGGTATTGGAGAACTTCCCCTGCTCTTTGCAGTATGGGGAAACATTTAATTGTTACCCTTCCTGCTTCCATTTCAGGTGCAGTGGCGGCCTGGAGAAACATGGAGGAAGATGACTGCTATACAAGGGCTAAGTGGCAAACAGGTCTCTTCAGATAGAGGAGATTTAGAAGACAATGAGTGATAGAGAGCAGTCAGAAGTGCTAGCTGTTGAGAAGGCAGTTGAGCCTTCGCAGAGCACATCTGTAAGTGGTGTGGATAAAGAGAGGGCAGTTGAGCTATCAGAGTTTAAAAGAAAGGAAGTTGCAGACATGGATGGTGAAGAGAAGGTGGGGTAGTTTAACCTTCCCAGGACTCAAAAGATATCTTTCAGCATAAATTGTTTGAAGGAATCAGTGAGAGCCAAGATGGGTGTATTATAACAAACCCCCAGTCGAGAGGGTTGTGGGATGTTTTACTACAGGATTTTTTGGTAGAGAGTGAACCAGAGAGTAAATGAGGAGCGTCATGGGGTGATATTATGGACAGAATACAAGAAGAGGACCATAACTTCAGATGTTTGGGATCCATCTACATTCCTGCCTCCTTCCCCTGCCTTGCAGATCAGAAGAGATTGAACGGTTTTGAGCTCCACTGTTTTATCTTGTTTCATCTGACGATGTTATATAAGCAGGGTATGCATGTGTGCATGTATGCGGACAAACTAGATCTGGGGGACTGGTGGTGGTGCATCCTGGGATATAGTAAGCTCAGCCAATAAGAGACTTCTTTGGCATAAGCGTGCGAGTGGAGCCGAGGATCGGCTCGAACCCATCTTTTCAGGAATGTAGGCGATGGATCCCAAACATCTGAAGTTATGGTGAGTACATAACTAAAAGTTTTGCTTTATTCAACCTCTATTCTTTACTTTTGTGCTTCGACCTCTCTTCCAACTTTATGGTTGCTTAACCTTAAGTTGGAAAACTCATGCTTAACTTTATCAATAATCTTATCGATGTCAACTGGTGTTAACTGTTGATAAGTATTTGAGTCCCTTAACAACATAAGAACACTATTATGATAGAATTCACTGTTCATGACTACAACCGCCCCTCCTTTGTCAGCAGGTTTTATTATGATATTCTTATTCTCTATAAGTGTCCTTAATGCTTGGCATTGCTCCCAGTTCATGTTATGAAAAACATGCTTGTTTTTGTATTCAAAAACTTAAAAATATCTTCACAGGTTTTTATAAAAGTTTCAACCACTTGACTGACGGGGGTTAAATGAACTCGGTTGCCTAAGGGTACAGTCTCTAGTAACAGATTCTGCACCATAAATATGTTTCAATTCAACATTTCTGGCAAACATTCTCAAATCTAACACACAGTCACTAAAACTTGACCCTGTACTTGGAATGAATGTAAGTCCCTTGCTCAAAACATAATTTTCAGATAAAATGTATTCAGAAATATTATATATATTACAGTCTCTGTTGCCATTGGCAGTCACATGGATGTTTCAATGAACGGTTCTCTTTCTTCTTCACAGGTATACGTAAAATGTGAAAAGAGGAGCTCATGGTTTTTGGTCGTGCTCAGAGCGCATTAGTACTATTTAACATCATCTGTGTGTTTTTAGAAGTCCCTTTTGGCATTGTCTGCTGCTGGTTAATCACCTCCACATCTTGCCTAGGTGCTGTGTCGACGTTTGATGTCATCACTTCCATCCTGTTCCCGATATTAGCTCCATTACCTCTTACACCTGAATTTAAGGTGGAATGTTCATTAGCCTGCCGATTAGATGTCACAGAAGGCTGAATCCGTGGAGGGACATCCCTGGGCCATGTGAAAATATGCCCCTGCACAAAAGCCTTATAGTCTCTTGAAAGTTTTTTCATGTTAATATGTTGCAATTTGGAGTCATAAGCTGTCACAGCACAATACAGGTCATTAAGCTTAACCTGATGATATTCCTCCTTAGATCGCAATTCTATCTGTCTCTGTTTTGTTTCAATTGAACTCACTAGTTCTTTCTCCATAGGTAAGAAAAAGTCTATCAACAATTTCATATAAGCAAAACTGTTGTCCAGGTTAAGCTGCTGCCATTTGGCCAACAAGGTAGGATACAGTTCCCCGTATGTGGGCATACAGAGCACCCTCATGCCTCTAGGAATGTTTTTATGATGCAAACATACCACAAAATGCAGTCTTTACCACTGAAAGCGTTTCAGCTTATACAAGCCTTTTTCTAAAGCTTTCAGTTTTTCCAAAAAAGAGACATCACTCTCTAGCTCTTCATTATTCCCCAAAGGGGGCAAGATTATGTTGGCCAAGTTTAAATTCAACAACGGATTGTTATCAGTGGCAATAAGTTGCTTCATTCTCTCTGTACTTACTTTGGCAGCAGCAGACAGTACGATAGCTCAACTCAATATCCTCAAGATATTGTTGAGCCATGTGTACGAAGACAACACAATATCAAAAACAGCCAAAAAACACAACTGTAGACTTCGCACTTAAGTTCCAGCTTCACAGCAAATTCCAACAGCAAAAACAGACTATCTGGACCACCAGACTGATAAAAAAACAGTAGTTTAATAAAATGCAGTAGGTAATAAAATGCAGTAAGTTAGCGCTTTCAGGTGTAAATAAAAAATAGAGTGAAGGCATTAATAACTCAGGAACCCACATTTTGTTTCAAACGTAGTAAGAATTTAAAGGATTTGCTCTGTACAGACCAACAGGGGGTTAGGAAACTTGTCATGGGGCGACAAGGGACATTCCCCTGTAGACATTGCAAAGCTTGTCAATATATTATACATAACAGCACATTCATTCATCCACTGTCTGGAAAGAGCTATTCTTTGAAACAATATGCTGACTGTTTGACCAGCAATATTATATACTTGACTGACTGTATGCAATGTTGTTCATTTTATGTCGGCAAAACGAATTGTAGATTGAAAGACAGGGTATTACAAGATATGTCAGCTATATGTACAGTCAATACACATAATGCCCTATATCAGTATGTAAAGCAGTAACCTGGGCATGTATTTTCTTTTATGGTTTTGCAGGTTATTCATCCAACCAGGAGGGGGGGTGATTTGAGAAATATAACAGAATGCAGTGAAACTAGATGGATAACCAATCTGGGTGCTGATAGGTGCTCTGTTAAGCCTTTTTTAAAAAAGAGGAGGGCTTTTTACTGAGTCTTTGATTGTCTGCTATGTATTTTAAAAGGTGTTTATAACTTTTGTATGTTGTCTGAAGAAGGTTTTATTTTAAACCTGAAAGCACTAACCTACTGCATTTTATTACCTACTGCATTTTATTAAACTGCTGTTTTTTTTATCAGCCTGGTGGTCCGGATCATCTGTTTTTGCTGTTGAAATTTGCTATGAAGCTGGAACATAAGTGTGAAGTCTACAATTGTGTTTTTTGGCAGTATCAGAGTGATGCTCAATAATACGGTCCCTTAACCTCCTACTTGACTTTCCTACATAGAAGGAGAGACAGGAAGAGCAAGTCGCTAAATATACTATAAAAGTTGTTACATGTGGTAAAAGACTTGAACAAATATTTATTTTTAGTTTCTGGGTGAATAAACTCACTCTCCTGACTTATAAACTTTAGATTTTGCTTATTTTAGCATTTAAATGGGTTTTCATATTGGATTTTAAACACTGATGAAGGGATTTTGTGTTTCTGAAAGCTTTGTTGTATTAAAATAGTGTTTCTACAAGTCCAGCGTTTTATTTTGTATGTGACGTTTTGCTGTGCTTAGATTCACTGGTCATAGATCTTTTGTGCAAGAGGACATTTTCAAGGCAGGACGCTTCAAGGCACTTGGTCCCCCATAGAGGTCAAACTGCACGTCAGATATTCGACTGTTGGTGTCAACCATGCTGCGATCTCTTTGTCTCTGCAGTCAACCACAAATGCAGTAATTATTTTGCCCTCATCTCTCCAGCTGGGGAGTCACCTAGGGATGCTGTGATTCATAATTGGCCACCGGGACTCCTCTATGCTTATCCTCCTACTCATCTGATTCCTAAGGTCTTACAAAAAGCTCATCACCCGAAGATCCCTCTCATCCTCATTGCCCCCCTTCTTACTTTGGCAGGCGTGGTTCTTCCTATTATGGTCTCATCTGAAATATCCATCCTGGATATTGGATCCCATTCTGGACCTCATTTCCCATCCCTGGGGGAATCCTCTTCCCAATGTCAGAAAGCTCACCACCCGAAGATCCCTCTCATCCTCATTGTCCCCCTTCTTACTTTGGCAGGCATGGTTCTCCCTATTATGGTCTCATCTAAAATATCCATCCTGGATATTGGATCCCATTCTGGACCTCATTTCCCATCCCTGGGGGAATCCTCTTCCCAATGTCTGGACTGTTCGTCTAACCACATGGTTTCTCCAGTTCCAGTAATCCTTTCGCAGTCCAGACTTCCTTCCGCTGTGAGGAACATTATTTTGGCCTCTCAAAAGCCATCTACTAAGAAGGTGTATTCCAGTAAATGGAAAGGTTTTCTATTTAGACTAGACAGCGTAATTTGGATCCCTTTTCTGCCCCGATTCCTGATAGCTTACTCTTTTTGTCCTTTCTTTTTCAGGATGGGGCAAGTTTTTCTATTATCAAGCTTCAGTTAGCGGCCATTTCTAACTTCCACATGAATGAGGAGCCTACTTTCTCTTCTAAACTGTGCAAAGCCTTTCTCTTAAAGGAGTTTTTCTTCTTGGACCAGCTATTAATAATCCTTCTCCATCATGGGATTTGACCATGGTGCTGCAGTCTTGGATACAAAAGCCCTTTGAATCAGCTGTTTCTTGTGATATCAAGTTTCTGTCTTGGAAAATGGTGCTTTTAGTGGCCATTACTGCTGCCAAGAGAGTAGCCTCCTTTATGGTCTTCCACAAGGACAGGATGTCCCGTAGGACAAATCCTTTGTTTATTCCGAAAGTGCCCTCGGAAGCTAACATCAGTCAGTCAGTACAACTCCTGGTTTTCTTCCCTAATTACTCTAACAAAGGAGAATACATGTGGCATTGTTTAGATGTTCATAGGTAATTACATTTCTATCTGAAAAGGACTGAGGAATTTTGAAAGTCGAATCAGCTCTTCATGGCCTTTTCTCAAAATGGAAAGGATCTAGCTTTTACTAAAGTGACTATTTCCAGATGGATTGCTAGTTGCATTTCCTTTTTTATGATAGCAAGCATATGGAGTTATCCAGACCAGTTAAAGCCCACTTTACTAGGTCTGTGGCTACGTCATTGGCCTTCTTAGCTAAACTTTCCTTGGATGAGATTTGTGCTGCTGCAACTTGGTCTAATCCCCACACACTTTTGTTTCACACTATAAGTTGGATTTGGTGTCTAGGAATGGGGCTTCCTTTGGTTCCTCTGTGCTCTGGCATATCCGTCCTTGAGGCCACCCAAGGCTCATAGTAGCTGGAGATTCTGACCTATCTGTGATGAATAATGATATGGATAACATCAGATAAAAGTTATTTGCTTACCATAACTCGGAATCTGTTCTATCCAGTGTCATCATTCATCATGTTCCCTCCCTCCGTCCCCTTGCCTTCTTGGGATCTGGTAGACCTAGGATGGTTCCAATTTGGGATAGTTTGTTTTTCCTACACAGAATTTTCTGTGCTCCTATTTGTTCAGCAAACTCGATCTGTGAATTAGAGGTCAGCAGGGTATTATGGGAAGGGGAGGAGCTTGAACTCTGGATCTATCCATTATCTGCTGGCTTGGATCAGAGGTTGGATCCATGACCCATCCATGATGAATAATGACACTGGATAGCATAGATTCCAAGTTATGGTAAGTACATAACTCTTTTTAAAAAATATACAACTTCTTTAATTTTTTTTCTATAAAACTCTTTTCTGCTTTCTTATCTATGCCGTGTTTACCAAACTTTATTCCTAGTACTTAAATACACTTACTCATATATTTTTTTCTACCTTAAACTCTCCTTCCTTTATAAAAACCTTTATTTAGTTGTTCATTAATCTGTAGCCCAAATCTGTCACATGCTTTGCTTAGAAATATTTTCTCTTTCATTTCTTCTTTCTGCTGAAATGCTGTCATTTCAGCTGCATAAGTAGTAATCATTGGTAAAATCCCCTCCCCTTTCATTTTAAGGTTCATAATGTATTTTAACTTGTCTACATCATTGACACAAGTAAAAATACATTTAAGGAACATCCTCTTTTTATTTTATGTATGTATTTACACTTTGTTGACTAGCTTAGTCTCACTAGCCCAGTGACTCCTTTTCAGGGGAGACCCAAGGTGATATTCATACTGATTAAGGGAATTTTGGCTAATGTATTGGAGAACTTCCCCTGCTCTTTGCAGTATGGGGAAACATTTAATTGTTACCCTTCCTGCTTCCATTTCAGGTGCAGTGGCGGCCTGGAGAAACATGGAGGAAGATGACTGCTATACAAGGGCTAAGTGGCAAACAGGTCTCTTCAGATAGAGGAGATTTAGAAGACAATGAGTGATAGAGAGCAGTCAGAAGTGCTAGCTGTTGAGAAGGCAGTTGAGCCTTCGCAGAGCACATCTGTAAGTGGTGTGGATAAAGAGAGGGCAGTTGAGCTATCAGAGTTTAAAAGAAAGGAAGTTGCAGACATAGATGGCGAAGAGAAGGTGGGGTAGTTTAACCTTCCCAGGACTCAAAAGATATCTTTCAGCATAAATTGTTTGAAGGAATCAGTGAGAGCCAAGATGGGTGTATTATAACAACCCCCCAGTCGAGAGGGTTGTGGGATGTTTTACTACAGGATTTTTTGGTAGAGAGTGAACCAGAGAGTAAATGAGGAGCGTCATAGGGTGATATTATGGACAGAATACAAGAAGAGGTGGAAGAAGTAAAAGAAAACAGAAATCATATACAGAGAAGGTGAAAGAGGGAAGAAGAAGAGAAGATGGAATCCAGAATAGAAAATATCTAGTAAGAATTAGTGGCAAAGAAGAAAAAGTTCTGGACAGGTATGACATCTGGGATAATATCATAATACCTTTGGACATTTCTCCACAAGAGTAAGAGCATTTATTCATATTAATAAAGGCACATTTTGTGACATTTTATTTGAATCAGGCAATGTAAGTAAACGTTTTTGGAACAGTATGAGAAAAAGAAAAAAAATTAACCCATGGAATTTATATGTGTTTCAAGTATTTAATAGAAAAAAATAAAATGTATGCACAGCTTCAAACTAGTGGAGAAAGAAATACTAAAAGAATACCTTAAAACTGTATAAAGAAGTGATGGACATTATAAAAAAGTATTATAGTAGAGGTTTATGGACTTGGGGATGGGAATGCAGTGATGTGTTAAAAATGGAAAAAAAAATAAAATTATTCATATTCCAAGTATGGTAAATATAGATGGAAACAAACGTTTTGGGCAAAAGGAAATATGTGCAATCAACAGCAGACAAGGGGGGTGCCATTGTAGTACAGGATTGGTCAGCATATAATTTTGAAACAATGCGACAACTATCAGACAGTAGATACTATACACATATGGTGATTGATCCTACACTAGGATTCAAAAAGAAAATAGATGAATTCTTACAACTAGCAAGGGAGGAAGGTGTTATAACACAAGATATTCAACATCATCTTACAGTTACAGATCCATGTAACCAATACATCTACTTCCTCCCTAAGATTCATAAGGACCCAAACCATCCACCTGATCGACCGATAGTCTCGGGCAGAGGTTCTATTACAGAACCATTATCTCAATTTCTCATATTACATCTGAAGCCCCTGCTCCAATGTGTTAGAGCAAGAATACAAGATACGACTGAATTCCTCTGGATAATAGATATGCAGCTTGAGGAAGGGTGGTATTTTGTGCACTTTGGATGTTTCTGCATTATATACCAACATCCCCCATTGGGCTGGCCTAGATGCTTTGGAATATTGGTTAACAAAGTCAGAATTATACCCCCAGGTTTCAATACACTGTTACTACGCATGGCGGAACATGTGTTAACCAAAAATGTGATATTCTATGACAACGAATGTTATTTACAGACCAAAGGCACGGCCATGGGGGCCTCATTTGCTCCTATATATGCAGACCTTTTTATGGCCTACATTGAAGATCAAATCATTTATGACAAAGCTCATAACATCTACATTGATGAAATTGATATATGGAGGAGATATTTGGATGATTGCTGGATGATATGGAGATCTGACATCGTATATCTTAAGGAATTTTGTGACTTACTTGAATGAAAATAAATGGGGTATTGAATTCACGATAACTTTTGAATGAAAATAAATGGGGTATTGAATTCACGATAACTTATGACACTAATCAGATTACCTTTCTAGATGTCTTAGTAACAATAAATGTAGATCATACATTAACAACAGAAATCTATCGTAAATATCCCCAATACAACTCCCTACTCCATGCCCCCAGCTTTCATCCCCTCCATATTTGCAGAAACATTCCAAAATCACAATTTCTTCTCCTGAGGAGGATTTGTTCAGAGGAAAGCACATTTACCACCTATGAGTCAGATTTATCCACAAGGTTCCTTAACCGGGGATATAAAAAAGGTGATATCGTTCAAGGAAGACGGTATGCTACTAACACAAACAGGGAGAATCTACTACAATACAAGGAGCATAAACAGAAATCTAACTCACAAATTAGATTGGTTACTACATATGGGAGAAATACAGACACTCTTATCAACTGTGTGCGGAGGCATTGGAATATATTGGTAGCAGATAAACTTAGGGAAATATTGGATGACAGATGTCACTTTTCATATAGACGGGGTCGGAATATGGGTTCCTTTTTCAACCACTATAAACATATCAACAAGAATGTGAATTCATCTAAACAAATAACCTTACAAGGGGGCCCTCTATTGGGCTCTTTCCCATGTGGCCACTGTACACATTGCAATAATATGAGTAAAACAAAGGAATTTACTAGTAGGAACACTGGTGAAGTTTTTTCTATTAGATTCTTTGCAAATTGTCAATCAGACTGGGTGATTTATTTGGCATCATGCAATTGTTCAGCATTTTATGTAGGACAAACTTCACGCTGTGTCAAATTTAAGATCTCGGAACATCTTAGTGATATTAGGACTTGTAAACCTACGAATGCACTGTGCAAACATACAAACACCCAAATGCCAAGTTCAGATTTACTGTGATTGATATTATACAACGGAATACAGTTAATAAATCTGGTTGGCATGCAATATTAAACAAAATGGAAAATAAATGGATTATCAAATTAGGTGCACTTTTTTCCCCTGGGTTGAATGAATACATATAAAAATAAAAATGAATGTTTAAATGTATGCAATTCTGCTTTTGGACTGCAGGTGGCACTGGACCACTCTCTCTCTCTATATATATATATATTTATATATATATATATATATATATATATATATATATATATATATATATTTATATATATATATATATATATATATATATGTGTTGTGAATTTTGTAAGAGTTACAAACACTGAGGAAGGCCTAAGGGCCGAAACCAGTATGTTTTTTTCCTCCTTCCTTTAATAAACGGATTTTGGTCCACTGTTTGCTGGCTCTGCCATGTTTTTGCAAAAAGAAATATGTGTCAGAGGAATGAAATTCCTATGGAAAAATGGAGAAAAAGCAGACTTAAGAAATTGTAGACCAATAGTACTTAATAATCCTGACTATAAGATTTTTCTTAAAATAATACAAAAGAGATTGGAAGGTAAATTAAACAAAATATTGGAAGATACAGTATTTGATAGAAAGGGAAAAGGAAGTCAAGAATTATTAATGATAGCAAGAGAAATGGTGGATGACATTATGAACAGGGAAAAGGAGGTACATTTGGTATTAGGTGATTTGAATAACGCTTTTGACAAGATGCAACATGAAATTTTATGGGGCATAATTAAAGAATACTAAACAAGTAATAGGATACAAAAGATATTTGATATGGCATATGAAAAGAACAAAGTAAAAACATTAGTGAATGGGTGGCTAAGTCAGGAAATAGACATAAAAAGTGGTATAAGACAAGATTTTCCAGTAAGAGGCATTTTATTTGCATTAGTTATAAATGAACTGGTTAGTAAAATGAATACTGTATTAAAAGTAGCAGAATACCAGACTTCAGAAGGAATTGGAGTACCAATAATGTTCTCATATGGAGATGAAATAATAGTAGTGACAAAGAATAAAGAATGGATGAAGGAGGTTATTAAGCACCTAGATGAGTATTAATACAGAGAAAAGTAAAGGGTTAGGAGGAGAAGACACGAAAGGGAATATTCATTTCAACAGGAAAAAAAATCTTAGGTATAACATTTGCGAATGAAATGGTGAAAAAACAATGAGAAGAAATAATTAAATTAAGAAATATGCATGCATTCTGGAGAATGTTTAAATTATTATAGAGAAAAAAGGTGTATTTAGTAAATAAGGTGCTAATGAGTAAAATCACATACTTTGCAAATGTGTTTATGATCCCGACAAAGTATGAAAAAGAAATAATGACAATCGTGTTCTGTTATATATGGAGGTCAAGGTTAAACCCATTGAAAAAATGAATTTTGTATACCAGAGAAAAAGGAGGAAGCCTAGGCTTAATAAACCCAGTAGTTTATGCAGCATCATTAAATTTATATACAGTGTTGAGATGGCTAAAGGAGGAAAAATCGACCAATAATAATAATACGAATAATGAATGAATAATATGAAAAAGGTGTGTGTTGAGCAGATTTTACAGAAAAAAAATACTTAAAGGGGAAATGAAAGTATATCAAGACAAAGTAATACTGTGAAAAATAAAGATAAGAGAGATGGAAGAAAATAGGAAATGATGGTATTTAAATATAATGAATAATTATTATTGTGTCTAGCCATGGAAAAATATTGAGAAAAAAAGCAAAACTATAAAATGTAGAACAGTATGCTGAAGAAAATATGTAGAATGTCAAGATTTTTTTATGGAGATTATTAATAAAAAAGTTGCTGGTAAAAGCCAATCTGCCATAGGAAAGAATAGAGGAAAGAGTATGTAATTATTGTGGAAAAGCTGAAACAGAACCATGTATTTTAAAATGTAATAGGGTAAAGAAATTATAGGAAAAAATGTGTGAAGAGAATGTGTTGGAAGGAATTACAAACTTGGAGCATATAAATATGGATATGTTGGAATTATGGATATTAGAAAGAGAAGGGAATGGAAGAAGTAAAGGAAATTGATAGAAAAATGTTTTATGTTATATGGACAATGTGGAATGAAAAACTAAATGAGATCACGTTTAGTGGGAAATGGACACTGGCAGAAATAAAAAGGAATTATTAGTAGAGCATGTAAAATTTTGCATGATGACTATAAGAATCAATCAGAGGAGGTTAGAAAGGATTGGGAAGCGAGAGATTGGATAAGCAATTCACAAAGAAACAATGGGACAAAATCTAGAAGATTTAGGATTTTTGCTTGGGAATGTTTACATAGATATTTTATACCCCAAGTAGACTCCAGAGAATTTTCCTTGGGTGAATAGCAAATGTTGGAGGTGTGATGGGCAGGAGAGAAGTAGTTGGGAACATGTTTTCTTCGAGTGTGGTGAGTTGACGGACTTTAAGGATTCCCTGCAGGATGCACTGTTAGAGATGCTGGTGGGCAGATTGGTGTGACGAGGGAGATGATTTTTCTGAGCTATGATAAAGAATTGGAATTGCCTAGACATGGTAATACCTTGCTGTCTCTAATTGTGGTGGCTGCCAAAAAAGCAATTGATAGAACCTGGAAATCAAAATCTAAACCAACTATATTAGAAGTAGTGACTATAGTAACAGTGTTAAAACAACTAGAATTGAGATGTTTAGAAAAAGGTAGGAGCAAACTACATAGGAAAAAATGGGAACATTGCATACAGGGAAGAAATGAGGTTTAAAAGAAGGCAGGACTTAAATGAGCTCTGTAATGCTTGATTGAAAATGATTGGGTAGATTATTAGTGATATATAATGTTTGCAACTGGGAGTGTGTCAGTATGGCTTATCATGTAAAATGCTTGCAGCTAGGATTGTGTCTGTGTGGTTTATTTTCATTTATATATGTGTATGATTGCTTATGTCTTAAGTGATGGTTTAATAAAGATGTTTCTTGTTTTAAAAAGAGGCAGGAATTGAATAATGTCTGTATTGTTTCTTAGGTTATATGATGTATAGCAATATATGTGAAGCATAATGTTTAATTTTA
Source organism: Protopterus annectens (assembly GCF_019279795.1). Taxonomy (NCBI): domain Eukaryota; kingdom Metazoa; phylum Chordata; order Ceratodontiformes; family Protopteridae; genus Protopterus; species Protopterus annectens. Next base: position 452,737,665 of record NC_056726.1, read on the forward strand.
GCTTGCTAATACAGTTTGATTACTTTTATATAAATGTAAATGTGCCTATGCCACAATGATAATTCAGTAAAAGTTTTTAAAAAAAAAAATTTTGGTTATAGTAAAAGGAGTAGAGGTCATAAAATGAATGCATAAGAGTAATTGATTTACAGTTATATGAAGCCACGTAAATGATGAAAAACTGATTGTAGAAATTGTAAATAATTATAGTGTGTATTATGCCAAAAATGTAAATATTGTGGGTAATGTATTTAATAAAGGACACCTACTCTCACTGATAAGTGCCATGGGATCTTTTACATCCACCTGAACTACTACCAACTCAGGCAGATTGGGCCCTGGTTCAGCATCTAATTTGAAGGATGGCACACTCAGAAATGTAGCACCTCCCTTATGCTGTATTGCATTGTCAATTCCGGAAAAAATAATCCAACTACCTGTTGTGGAAATAAAACCCACAACCTAATGGTTAAGGTGCTTGCCTTACAAACACAAGGTGCAGGGTTTGAGTCTAACAAGGGATAATTGGCTAGGCTTAAAATGGCTCACAAGGGCAGTTAGCTTAGTACCAATCTGTGAACCTTCTGCACCAAAGGTGAATGTGTTACTTGTTGAGCTACTTTACCAACCCATGCTGTCTTTTAACTATACACCTTTTACATAAATTTTGCATTCAATATTGGCCTTAAATTTTAATATCCATATATATATCCTGAATAAATGCCAGAATATCTGCATCATCTTGCATATTAAATGCACTAAGTATGTCTACAAGATTAACTTAATCATAAGTGTTTCTAAATCTTGAGCTGAAATGCATCCTTCCGCAAGTTTCTTGAATCTTAAACTTTTATGTACCACAAAGCCTGCCTTATTATTTTACTCTCGTTTATTGCATTTTTTTCATTTTCCTGATCCAGGCTTCCAATTTATAATTTGTGCTAATTGAAGTTGTCGTCGTCCGTTTTTAATTTTTCTGTAGTCACATTTTTTACACTTAACTTATTCCCTCAGATTTAACTTCATGCATGCCGTTTATCCATTTATTAAATCATTTGCTTAGCACAATTTATTTCTCATTTATAGTTGCATAAAAGTAGTACTTAATTTAGTCAGTATCTCTAGATTAGATGGAATTCATATTGCCTCCTTTATCTCACCAAAAGAAATCCTCATATTCTAACTTAAATCTTTTGTCAGGTCATCCTTATTTCTGTTTCTCTTTAAACTTTGAACTTGTATACCTTTACTATTTGACTTAATTGCTGCTTCCTTCTATGATGATCAAATAATCATGCTTTTTGTCTTCTAAAATTATTTATTTACACCTCTTGTACAATATGAAACACTTTAATTTATTTTATCATGACGTACTCTATGCTGTTACCTTCATTTGCCTTGTTGAAGTACAAATCTTGTTTTTAATCCATCTCTTTCCTGATTAAATTCTTCAGAAGTGGATTTTCTGTTTTTTAATGCAAATCGCCATTCCTCCCATGTACCTTTAAACCTCCCTCATGTTTACATGGTCTTCATAACAACTCTCCGTTCTTTTCACATTCTTTAAACACTCTTGAGTTAATTTTTAAGTATCCGGAACCTACTTTGTTTTTCTCATTCTTTACAGACTGCTCACGTGTGGCATTATGATAATTAAGAAACATTTGCCATTATGTCACAAATCACTTTGTGCTTCTGTGGCTAAAAAAACAATCTCTGCCCCAAGTCTCTATTTAAAGTTTTCTTTTTGTTATTAGAAGTACATATATTTCAAAATCTCAAGTGTTGTCCTCCTTCTTGACATAATTCCCCTCTTCCTTTTCCGTCTATTGCATTTAAAATTCATATATATATATATATATATATATATATATATATATATATATATATATATATATGGTATTGTTTCAAATTGTGTTTGGTGACACCACTTCAATTGGTACTAAAAATCATGTTGACACTGGAAGGATTTGAATCCTACCACTGTCTAACAGTGTGTACCACCTTGATATGTGAACAGCTCCTGGATCTGCTGTTTTGCCCCAAAATGGTCTGCTGATTACCAGAAGAAAGGTCTCTCCTGTCATACTAATGATTCATATCAAGTTAAAAATAAAGAAAAGTGCACAAAAATCTGGTTTGATAATAGATTCAATCAAATGGAACCTGGTCCTGAACAGCATAAAGGGAATATGCAATATTAGTCTGGTGACACTTTTTTCAGCAACTCCTAGGTTATATCTTAAGTTTAGTTGCATTCACTGGTTTGTTACTTCTTAGATTTAAGCACAGTCATATAATACCTATACCTAAGTTCCGGTATCCCAAACAACTTCAACCTACAGACCGATTACAAACCTATGCCTTTAAGCTAAAATGCTTGCAAGCTTGATTATATCAGAAATAAGATGATCTCATTGATAAACAATTTTCTCACTTGCTTTAGACATTTTTTCTAACATTGAGAAGAGTCTGTTGACAGGAGCCATCTTTTCTGACCTAAAATGGGCCTTTAAAATGTTAAACCATATCATAACTATTAAATAAATTAACGGAGTGTGGCTTCTTTCCTGAAGTAAACAACATGGTTATTTTTGTAAGAGAGCTTTCTGTATTGTCACTCAAAACACACTGTCCCATTCAGGCTGTACCCTGTAATGAAGCCCCTCAAGGGCCATTCTTTGCTCCTCTACTATTTTTATTGTACATAAATATGCCTTTAGACCTACCTGATCTAAATATCACTTGTATGCAGATGAAATTGTTTTCACCACTGCTCACAGATCTGTCTGTTCCTCAGCTAATCACTGAATTATAAAATCACTTTGCCTCCATTTGGAATTGGCAATCTGACGCTGACCTGACATTCGACTCTAGCAAATTGACAGTTATTGCTATGAAACCTGTCAATATTTTAGCACCACAGATAGGATACCTACGTGGAACACTAATATTTTGGGATACTTGTAGATGAATCGCTTTCATTTCACAATCATATCTGCAGTGCTATACCCAACACTGAAAAGTAGTCTACAGCATACATATCAAATCTACTTACCAGTGATACAATGGGTCTTTGCAATCGGCATATTAATCCTTAGGCTTGAAGATGCTCTGCCAATTATTGGCAATCTGTCAGGTCAAAATACTGCATAATTTCAAACTACTGAAAATAATATTTTTGTTTTATAAACCTTGCAAAACATGAACGCTACTGCATGTCTTTTCAGAGAGCAAAATTGCTCTGCCACTGCCAGATCTACCTACCTAATACTTTCACCATCAAAGTATTAAGGGACAGGTATTGTCTACCCTTTGTGTAACAGACCATCAGTTTACATGGTTTCTTGTACATTCTGCAGTTCTAATGGCATCAAACGAAATGCATCTCCTTTCTCTCTAGCATATTTGTCTCTACTTCTTGAAATAGTCTACTTAATCATATTACAGCTCTGTAAAACGTAGCAGCTTTTAAGACAAAGTTAAAAAAGCATATCTGCCTGAGGAATTCAAATACTTATACTTTAAGGATGCAGGCTGATTTGCTTACTTGGATTTTCAGAATCATTAATTGCTATGCAAGATATGGTCATCTACTGTTGGTAATATTTCTTAATTGATGATTTATTCTACTCTGCTTTTGCTGCACATAAAATGTTTTTTAACTCTTTGTTCAGTGTGCTGCTATATTCATCCATATTTCCCAATTACCTTCACTAGTAAGCTTTGTATTTTTATTTCATAATTTCTATGTGTATTGTATTTGTTGTATTTTGCCATAGTGGCCTGATAGTGGTTGAAAGGAGTCTTGTACTAGCCCACCACACTGGTTAACAAGAAAATTAAAACATAATTTCACATTTTTTCAGAATTTTTTGCAAACACTTTTCAATAGCTGAATTAGCCCTTATGCATCCTATAGTCTCCAAACTCTGGACCCCACCCAGTTCGGGTTTGTAAAAGACAGATCATGTCTCCTAAACCTGATTGACTTCTTTGAAGCAGTCACCAAAGCCGTAGACAAGGGTAAGGTGGATCGCACAGCCTATCTAGATCTCGCCGAGGCTTTTAACACCATCCCCCACTCTGGAATTATAGATAAACTCACTAAACTAGGTATAAATCCCTATGTCACAAGATGGGTTGCCAACTGGCTCACTGACAGAACCCACACTGTGAAAGTAGCAGACTCCAAATCCGACTTCAGACCAGTGACTAGTGGAGTACCACAGGGTTCAGTCCTAGGTCCTCTCCTGTTTGGTATCTACTTTTCTGAAGTACAGGCTAACACAAAAAGTCTTTGGCTAATGAAGTTCGCAGATGACTGCAAACTAGGAGCCATAATTGAAACTCCTAACGATGTGGGCATCCTACAAAAGGGCCTCACTGACACAGATGCCTGTTGTCAAAGCCATGGCCTCAAGCTCAATGCCAAAAAGTGCATTGTCATCCCCTTTGGTAAAAACTCTGTACCCATGAGCTACCACATAGATGGTAGTCTACTTAACACCGAAAGTGTGATGAGACCTTGGGGCACAGGTGGACAGTAGTCTCTTTTTTGATAATTACATTGCCACAGTAGTCAGGAAATCCTTCTACGTGGCACACCTCATCACAAAAGGTTTCTCATCCAGGAAAAAAAGAGGTCATTGTTCCCCTCTACTCGTCACTCATTAGACCCATTATAGAGTACAACGCCCCTTTTGGTATGTACCTCACAAGACATCTACATCAACTGGAAAGGCCGCAGAAATACCTCATAAAGAGGATTACTGGCCTCAAACAAATGACCTATGCAGACCATCTAAAAAAACTCCAGCTTTACTCCGTCGCATATCGCCTACTCAGAAGTGATCTCTGCCTAACATACAAAGCTATGTCAAACCCAGAGCTGTTGGACATACTCCACTTGAAATCCCAATCCCTCCGAGCTACACGCTCTAGGGACCTAAACCTTGTCACCACATTAAACAGAACATGCTGAAGGGATAGATTCCTGTCCCAGAGACTTCCCATACTCTGGAACAAACTACCTATCTATATCAAACAAAGCTCCTCATTACCACTCTTCAAGAAAAATCTTGATGATTGGATCAGAAATAGGAGATTCACCCCAGGGATCCCCTCTGTGGCTCTGCTCGACAGGGGCACAGGAAAATAATTTTCTTGGGTGGCGAAAGCCAGTGTACTTTTTTGGCTAGGCTTGTATAGTACATACCTATGAACCTATAGTGATGGCCACATTTTGCATGCCTACCAAATCTTGTCAGCTTGGAGATGCCATCTTCCTCACTAATAGAGGCTTAGTAGGTGAGACTTGTGTTGGTACCTCAGAGGCTCAGCTGAGTATCTCTCTGGCAATGAAGCACAACATGGAGAAACTTCAAATGGAACACAAGTTGTTGACTAAGGGAAAATGTAGCTGTCTAGGACTTTGCATTTATAACCACCAATGGTAAGCCTGCTGCATGATGGTGCATACCACGCAGACACGGGTAATAAATAGCAACAAAATTAAACACATTTAAAACACACTAACCAATGACAGCACACTAGACTGGGCCCTGTTTTGTAGAGGAAAGCTGGATTAGTGCTCAGAAACTGCAAAAACAGACTGGCTCCAGCAAATTTGAACCAAGTCTATGCTGGGCTAAAAAGTGCAGCAAATGGCAAACATGCTCTTCAAAGTAATACAGTAAAACGCTGTGGATGCTTCGGATAACATATCAGATCAGTTGCTAGTTGCTAACCTCTGGGCATGAGGATTTGGAGACGTAGAAACACAGAGGAGCTTATATGCTTATTTATGTATTTATAACATTACTGTGGTATTGCCCTCTCATTGTGGTCTAGTTTGGTTTAGGAAGCACAGGGATGACGTGGGGGATTGGGGGGTGCGCTGACACAGAGGGCAGAGTTAGGGAAATGGCAGCACAACACAGAGGTCTATTTCAGCAGTAATGAGTATATTAAAATTATATTCCTTGCAGATTTGCAAATGGCTGCAGTTTATGAATACTCAGTACCTTATACATGTTCCTCAGAACAGGGTTTTACTAAGTATATAGGGTATCACAACGAATCACAATTGAACCCCACTATGCATACATCTGTTGGTGCACCATCAGAATCTCCCTAAGTATATTTGGATTCCTGTGAAATTCTGCTGTTGTGCTTTTGGTGAAAGGTTAGGAAGAGCAGGCAGGAAAACTTGGCAAATAGACTTTCTTCTGCATTTACGCAAATAGTAGACGGTCCCCATCAGCTTAGAAACATATAACCCCCCCCCCCCCACTGGCTCCAGCCTTAACTTTGGTTGTGTGCATTGGGCACCCATAGCTACCCTTTTATAGCTACTAGTCACTGATTTGCACCAACAGTGTAGAAAATATCAGAATATCTTGCCATCCTGAGAAACTACAAAGTACCAACTGACAATCTAATCCTCAGCTTGTCACCCTTTGTTTCCATGATCAAATGCATCCTGTCCTTCTTCTAGATCCCACCATTGTCATTTGGTGTCCTCTGTTACTTTCACACTTCTCCAATGTTGTCCAGCATCCATTGGAAGTGCTTAGACGTTCTGTGTCTCCTTTTCTCTCTTGTTTTTTTCTGTCCTTTCCTTTTCCTTTTGTGGCCTAATAGTAACTTAAACCCCAGGTTCCACCTTCCTTCACTTTTTAACAGTCAATGCTTTGTTCTTCTTTCACACCAAGAATAATAATGATATCGATACCTCAGCCTCTTATCAAAGCTCATAGTCTGCAGCGTAATTTTACCCTGCAGTAGCTCATAGCCTTCACTGATTAGAGTATCATGCCTTCCCCAAGCTTCACATCCTCACATTTTGATGACGTGTTTGAAAACTGCACTTAACCCAGATTGCCACTGAATGGATGCCATAATCACCAACTTTGACATTCTTTATGCTGATGAGGTTCTCAGTTATTTAAGAGACCACCCTTAATTTGGACCATTTGAGTCTCTTGCCTGTTTTGTCCCGTTTAAATATGGTCTAATTTTGATGTCTGTGAAATGTACCTTGTTTTCAAGACACTATTTTGGGGAGATGTATGTTTCTATGTGCCTGTTGTCTGCAAATGATCATACATATGTTGACCCTAGGTCCCTCTACTCTGATGGACTCTGTTTTTCAAGCTGGTCCTGTAGCCAGGATGCGTACGGATTCCTTACTCAAATGCCATTCACCTGACCATTTGAAAAAGTATTAGTAACATCTGATGTTGTTAATCTTTGTTCATTCCTTACTGATGAGTTATCAGTTCCGTCCTCGGAACCAAGACGGCCAAATATCAAGCTTACGTCAGCCAAAAACTCTCAAGCCAAGGTCTTACCCAGAATACTCTGTTTTCTGTTACCTCAGATCTCGTTTGCCGCATTGCTCTACAGCCATGTCAAGCCACTCTTCAGCTGTCTAATTTTTTGAAAGTTTTATGGATAGTTTCTACTTCAGACAGCTTCTGCTAATATTCTCCTACCCTACTGCATACTTAAGACTCTCTCCCTTTAGTCTATTTCTCTTTATCTTTTTCTTACCTTTGAGGTAATTCTTCATTACCATGGTTGGTAATTCTTCTTCCTTATCTCTTCTTACCCTTTTGGGTAGCCTTTACTCTTCTTTTTGGTACTGTTCTTCTTCTCCACATCATCATGCAGATAAGAAAAGTAGTGTTGGTTTTAAGCCGTGTAAGGATTGCGGCCGTAAGTTACTGGTTTCCGATGGCCATGACTTATATGTCTATTGTCTGAATGTCTCCCACCTTACCGTGGATCCCCCATGTGAGAATTGTAGAAATTTTTTGACCAGGACTCTTAACGAGAGAAAGAACACATTAATCTCGAAAGGTCTTCTCAAATCTCCTTTCTGTGAGGCTATTTCTGGGTCAGAGGGCTCACCCCCTCCTGCTAAACCCTGTAAGAGGCATTCTTCCTCATTGAGGTCACTCCCTTCTTCTCCCTCTGGAGATCGTAGGGAGCTGACTCATAAGAAGGTGAAATTGATTACTACTTCGGCACTGCCACCTGTGACTCGGCTCCAAGCATGGCACTGCCCCAACTGATTCTGGCTCCAGCCATGTCTTCCTTATCGACACTGGCACCGAAGTTCCCGGTGCAGACAATTATGTCTCTGACAGTTCCGTCGCAGCCCTTACCGGCACCGTTCATGCAAGTACAGTCCTCTTTGGCACCGTTGGTACAATCCCCTTCGGCTCCGAGTATGACGTTACTGTCCTCTATGGTGCAGACACTTTTGGCACCGACATGTTCTTTGGTGCAGTCCTTTTTGGCACCATCCTTGTTACCGGTGCAGACACTTTCCTCGACGGCACCGTACCCATCGGTGCAGACATTTACTTTTACGGTGCAGACACCTTCAACTTCTATGGTGTTGATGTCGTCGGCGCAGACTACTTCCACACCATTTTCTTCTGTGCAGACGTCCTTAGTTCTGGGCTCTGCACCTCTCGAATTAGCAAGGACCAAGTACTCTCCTTCCTTGGATCCATTCATTGGTAGCCAATATAGTTCTTTTATAGAAAGGCCAGAATTGCCATCAGGTCTGTCTATGAGGTCGACCAGGAGCCTCTCTGAGCAAGATGTGTTGCGGCTTGTTAACCAGTTGCTTTTGGCCAGAGGTCTCTCTCGCCCATCAGAAGTCCACGTTCCCTCCCTCAGGTTAACGTATATCTCCTCAAACTCCAACGTACACTCCTCCTTCAACTTCCACCCAAGTATCGAAGCCTATTACTCCGACAGCAGCTTCCCTTCCTCTGACTCCAATATTGGATCTCACTTTGGAACTGAAGTTGTCCTTGTGGATCACTGTGTACTGGGCATCGGGCTCTTCTTAGGCCAGTGGCTGTGCCGTGGGGGAGGGCATTCTTGGTTCCATGCTGTTTTGTCTATGGCACCCTCCAGGAATCCTCCCTCTCTCACGGTTCATAGTCCCCTTGAGACTCCTGGTCTGGGGGTTGGCTCTTTTGCAGTCTTCCAGAACCTCCCACTGAGGAAGTACCCACAAAGTGTCATGTAAGAGGAAGCACATGGATTCCACTGAGGAGTCGTTGACTGAAGATACGGATGTTGATGATGGGGAAGGGTCCCCATGGTCACCCTCTGATGAAGTGTCCTTTGGTAACATCCACGAGATCCTTAGACAGAGGCGTGACTGGAAGTCCTCTAATCCTCCCTCTGAGGAATCTGTATTCCTGTAGGCCTTTTGTGCCCAGCCCCCTTCCTCCTGGGTTACCCTGCTGGCCGACGAGCTCGTCCAGCTCATCCTCCAGCGCGCATGGAAGGCTCCTGATACCCTGGAAGTGATACCATGGAGGCCGGATAAAATATTATCGCCCCCAGCTAAGCACCCCCATTGGTCACAAGATCTTCCAGTAGATGCCATGGTGGTGGCAGCTGCAACTAAGAAGGATTTGGCAGAACAGAGCCAAACTGTCCATCCACCCAAAAGGAGTCCCGGGCGATAGACAGACTAGGCAAGCGTGTGTGTGCTTCATCGACCTTTGCCGTAAGGTCTTTGAACTATTTGGCAAACTTTACCAGGCTTCAGAGGAATCTTATCAACCAACTCTCAGAAACTTTGGCAGGAGTTGTTTCTAACGAGGTCCGTGATGACGTGGCTTCTCAGCCACCCTAGAGTCCATTTCCAATTCTTCCATGCGTCTTATTTCTCACACAATGGAAGGAGCAGCTAGAGCAGCAGGCGCGGGTATAGTCACCAGACGACATGCCTGGATGCGCCTTTGCGGACTTCTTTAAGGCTTCCTTCATGAACGCTCCCATCAAGGCTGCTTCTTTGTTTGGCCCTAAAGCGAAAGATATAACGGCAAGGTGCGAACAAGATGGCAAGACCCTATCTGCCATTAGTGTCAGACACTCCACTCCTCAACTATTCTACTCCAGAAATCAGAGGAGCGGGAAGATGTGGCACAGGAAATCACAGGGCTCTTTCCGTGACGCATGTGCAGAGTTCTCCTCTAGAGGCAGAGGGGGCAACTCCAATGGAAGATGCCCTTTTTGGGGCAGAAGAGGTCCACGAAACCGGGGTTCCAGAGATTCCTTCTCTGACCAACCCTATCAGTACTCCTGAAGCGTTGCCCAACTGCTCACCTCTGGAAGCAGTCAGGGGTAATTTTTCCTTGTACTCCGCTGCCTGGCAAAATATAACCACCGAGTCTTGGGTACAACGGATAATATCCAGAGGCTATCACATCCCCTTCCTTCTTTGTCCAATCTCATGCAGAGTATTACCTGATGTTCCACCCAGTCAAAGGGAATCAGCAGCACACAAAATCCAAAAGCTGCTACAAAAGAGAGTCATCCAGACGGTCCCCCCAGACCAGATAGGATCCAGTTTTTACTCAAGGTTCTTTTTAGTGCCAAAAAAGACAGGGGACTGGCGACCAATTCTGGATCTCAGCACACTGAACACATTTGTAAAAACAAAGAAATTCCGGTTGGTCACAGTTCAGTCTATCCTTCCTCTCCTGGAAGAAGACGATTGGATGTGCTCTGTAGATCTTCAAGATGCGATTTACCACATAAAAATGGACAAACGCTCAAGAAGATACCTCCACTATCACATAGGAGCCAGTCACATCAAATTTTGAGCTCTGTCCTTCGGTCTCTCTACAGCCCCCAGAGTGTTCACCAAATGCATGGCAGTGGTTATCGCTCACTTACAACTTCAAGGATTCCAGACGTTTCCATACCTAGATGACTGGCTCCTCACAGCCCCCACCAAGCATCTACTAGAAGAAGCCCTGCACTACACTCTCCTCACAGCACAAAGCCTGGGAATCACTATAAAATGGGAGAAGTCCAACACAACCCCAGCTCAGTCTTTGGAATTCATAGGGGTACTGTTGGACACGAGAAATTGCACAGCATCTCTTACAGACCACAGGCTTCAAAGAATATAAGGGCAAAACAGATTCGCTTGTCACCAGAAATCTCCCGCTTGATCTATACTCCAACTCTTGGGGTCAGTGGCAGCCTCGATCACCATTGTTCCTCTAGCCAGATTCTACATTAGGCTCCTTCAGTGGTTACTTCTCACTCAGTGATACCCTCTACAACATCCTTTGTCTTTTCAAATAAGTGTAACTCAGAGATGCAAGCAAGATTTACTCTGGTGGACGTCTTGAAATACCCAAAAATGGTCTTTCCCCTTCAGCCCTCATCACCCGAAAGCCATGTTGACCACGGACGCCTCCCTGATGGGGTGGGGGGGGCTATGTCAGGGAAACTCGGTCCAAGGCACCTGGTCAGAGACAGAGGCTCTTTTGCATATCAATATCCTGGAACTGAGGGCGATGCTACTAGCGTTGCAAGCATTTCATTCCATCCTTTCGTCAGAGACTATTGCGATCCAATCAGACAGCATGTCAGTAGTCTGGTACATTAACAAGCAAGGGGGCACCAGATCTTACCCGTTATGCCAAGAGGCCTTGAGAATATGACAACAGGTGATAGCTTCCAACCGCTTTCTAATTGCAGTGCACATTCCCGGGAGCTCCAACATGATAGCGGACAAATTGAGCAGGTACATTCTATAACCTCACGAGTGGTCCCTCAGTCCTATAATAGCTGCAAGAATCTTCACCCACTGTGGCCAGCCTTGCTGCGACTTATTCTCCTCCCCAACCAACTACAAGTGCAGCAACTATTTTGTCCTGATCCTCCCTTTGGGACAGTCACTGAGAGATGCTGTAGTCCACGCTTGGTCGTCGGGTCTACTTTATGCTTATTCTCCTCTTCCCCTCATCTCCCAGTTTCTGAAGACAGCACGACATTTGAAGAGCAAAGTGATCCTCATTACTCCATATTGGCCTTCGACAAGTCTGGTTCTCCTTCTTCTGGCCTCACCTGCTAGATCAACTGTGGATCCTCAATCCATCCCCACCGTTGATCTCCCATCTGCAGTGTCTGACTCACCCCAGTCTAACAACCCTGAAACTGACAGCTTGGTTTCTCCACTTTCAATGATTGCCAGGCAGCAAAATCTCTCATTCCCCTGTGCACAGTATTCTTATTGCATCTCATAAATTGTCCACGAGACTAATCTATCTCAGTAAATGGAAAAGGTTTTCTCTATGGGCAGTGAATAAACAATTAGACCCCTTGTCAGCCCCAGTTTCGGTGGTTTTGGATTACATATCATAAATTTTCCACTCTGGGCTGTGTGCCTCTACTATTCGTTTGCATTTAGCTGCCATCTCAAATTTTCACATTGGTTTTCAGAATTCTTCGCTTATGTCACATAGACTCTGTAAAACTTTCTTGAAAGGGGTTATCCACTTAAAACCTCCCTTTAGAGAACCGGTGCAACCTTGGGATTTGGCATTGGTTCTGCAAGCCCCCCCCACTTTGAACCTGCGTCTTCATGTGATGTAAAATATCTGTCTTGGAAAACTTTGTTTCTGATTGCAATCACATCGGCCAGACGCTTGTCAGAACTTCAAGCCTTATGCATCAAACCTCCCTATTTTATCTTCCATAAGGATAGGCTATCACTGAGAACTAATTCTTCCTTTTTACCAAAAGTGGTGTCAGAGCGGCCTATCAACTAATTTATTGATCTTCTAAAACCAAGAAAGGAACTTCCAAGCACTTTAAAATCAGTTTTAGCGCTTTCGTCAGCATCAATCAGCTGAATTCTTCAGAATAGCGATACATTGTTACTGGAAGCCATTTTATATAAAAACTTCGTCACATGACAGTCCAATTAAACAATAAATAAATCTTGAAATTACATCTAAAACAGTGCACCGCCAGTTATATAAACTATTTTTGTAAACCAAAATACACACATATATATATATATATATATATATATATATATATATATATATATTTTTTTTGTTATGTGGTTACTTGTATTTAATTTTATTTAGTATTAGGAAGGGTATTTTGGTTTACAAAAATAGTTTATATAGCTGGCGTTGCACTGTTTTAGATGTAATTTCAAGATTTGTTTAATTGGATTGTCATGTGACTTGAAGTTTTTAAAGTTCCTTTCTTGGTTTTAGAAGATATTGTCGTCTGGTTCTTGGCCTTGGCTGCAATTTATTGATCTCCCAGTGTTCTTTCCTAAACACTCTAACAAAGGAGAGTATTGCCTGCACTCCTTGGATGTTCATAGGCAAATGCAATTTTATCTGGACAGAATAAAATCTACCCGAAAATCAGGCCAACTGTTTCTGGCCTTTTCTGGACATAAACAAGGTCATCCTGTCTCAAAAGTTATTTTGGCTTCATGGTTAAGAAATTGTATTACCTTTATCTACAACAAAAACAACATCACTTTGCCTCACAGAGTGAAAGCACATTCTACAAGGTCTATGGCAACTTTCAGCAGCTTTCCATGCTAAGGCTTCCCTCAATGATATTTGCTCAGCTGCGAATTGGACCAAACCTCATTCCTTTATTCTTCATTACAAATTGGACTTGGCCTCTAGAGGTAGAGCTTCTTTTGGCTCTGTGGTGCTCAGGAATGTCCTTCCATGAGGGCCACCAAGGGATACTGGTAGCTGAGGACTCTGTCCCATCAGTAAGGAATGAACGAAGATTAACAACATCAGATAAAGAAGTTATGTCTTACCATAATGTTCCATCTGTGTTGGTGATCTTTGTTCATTCAATACTTCCCACCCTCTCTCCTCCTTCGGAGGTTCCTGGTTGATTTCATATACTCTTTTATTGTAGGTCTGTTATGATCAGAGGTAGCCTGTACATTTATCTATCAACTTGCAAACTCGATCTAAGGTAACAGGGAGCAGAGCATTCTGGGTAGGACCTTGGCTCGAGAGTTTTTGGCTGATGCGAGTTTGATATTTGGCTGGCTCGGTTCCGAGGACGGAGCCGATAACCCATCAGTATTGAATGAATGAAGATCAACAACAGAGATGGAACGTTATGGTAAGACATAACTTCTTTTTCTGATGGCATTTGAGATGAAGATGCCCATATCTGAAAATATTATATTTATCAGAACTTGAATAAGTTTAAGTTGGTGATCTTGCAGTATATATACTACATTTCCATAGTCTGAAATACATAGTAATTATTCTTTCACACAATTTTGCTACCCAGACTAGGCTAACCTGATACAGTATGTTGTTTTCTTAGGATGCACACCTTCTTGTAATAGCGGTAATATTTTCAAGTTTTAGTAGTTTAACTTGAGAGGCAGATATTAAGAAGCTCTAGAATTTTCATTTTGTGTGACAAAAAGAAGCAATGCTTTCATTATATTCTGTTGAGCATATTTTAATTAATTTTTGTTTTAAAAAGATGTTACAGATTATTGCGACTTCAAAAAATTATAATAGTGTCACTTAAAAGACTAATTTCTTATCATATGGTCATTTTTGGTATTGGGAATGAAAAATCTTTGATTCTTCGTGGGTAAAGTATTCCTTTACACCATGTCAAAACTGACTTTTGGTGACAATTCATGCATGACAGTTTGTGGTACAATACCCTTTCTGTGAACCATTACTTGTATCCTAATTTACATTAGTTCTGCTTTGCTTATGTTTTGGTGCTCACTGTGTTACATTTACTCATAACACAGTCTGACATTCATTTATTTTGTCTGTTGCAATACAAACATATGCTAAAGAAAACTAAGGCAGAAGTTTTGCTTGGTTTGTCAGAAGAATACTAAGTCTGTAATACTGCTTTATGATCTGTACAAGGATTCAATGAAGCGTAAATTTCTACAAATGCTGTTTTCTAGAATTTCTGAATTATGGAATTATGGCAAATGCCATTCTTCAGCAACTTGTATCTGCTTTGTGGAAAATTGTATGCAACCTTCTTGGACTTTCATCAACTCATTTGACCATAACATGCTGATTTTAACCAGTTTTTCGTTAATTTTTTACTTATGTTCTCTCTCTTCAGTTCCTGTCAGATAATAATCTTAAGAACTCTATCTTTACATTGTAAAGTAATTGTTGCTGGATGGAAATAGTTATTTCTTTAAGTACTATTTTTGTTTTACAGATGTGTAGGTTCGTAGTATAGTCAGCACACTTCTTTCTTTGCTGTACTGATGTTAAAAGTGTTATTATTATACTTTTTTTTGAGAGAAGCTGAGTTCTGTGTGCTTGGTTGCAGTATAAGAATTCAGAATGAATGCTTAATATACTGGTTGCTTAGCGTTGTCTGGCATGTGCTTTTTATTTCTGGCCCAGTTCTGTGACATGAAATACATGTTGCAACTTTGGGATTACTCACCAGAAAATTTTTCCTTATTAGTTTGTTTAAGGAATGTCTACATCAGCAATGGTGGTATTAATAGAGTGGTTCATTCTCTCTTGCCCCATCAGATGGGATTATTAAGTAGATTCTTTGCACTTGATGGGGTATATTAACTAAAAAGTTACACTTTTGTTGCACAACTAAACATAATAAAGTAGAGGGTCCAGATGCTTGGGTATAAATCTAACTGATGTAATAAAATCAGGGTAGAAAATTCCTTCTACACACCACTTATAACATACATGTCCCTGCTTTCTCTTTGTTTCTTCAAAACTTTACACTAAACAGATCAATTAGCAAGCGGTGGTGCAGCGGTAGCATTGTCACCTCACAGCAAGAGGTTCTCCTGTCGATTCTCTGCTGGAGCGCCTTCTGTATGGAGTCTGCCTGTCCTCCCCGTGGTCGAGTGGCATTCAAATGACATGCGTGAATGGGCATTCCTTTATTGAAGGTTGGGCGTCGAGCTGATACCTCAGCACCATAAAAATCTACTGCCAATCATTAGCGGACCGGAGTTCCGCTGTAGCGACCCCTAACCAGGAAAAGCCAAAAGAAGAACAACATTTATCTTTGGAAAGTAAGCAGCAAAGTGGTAACACTAACAAGATCAAATGGGGGTTCTGATGAAGTTCCAGTATTTGGGAACTAAAGAGCTTAACTTTATTTGAATAAATCCTGTGTTTTTATTGGATTTATTGCTGGCTCGTTCCTTTCATCCTTTTATCCATTCAATGCCTTATACATTATTATTTAGATTGTGATGTAAAGTTTGATACCTACTGCTAACTTGGTTGCTTGAATTATTCTGTTGGATCATACCATGTTTTTCATTGGTTGGGGCTATGTATAAATATTCATCATTCACATTGGATGGAAAATTCTATTCACTGATGAAGGCTGGTTAGCCGAAACCGGTTTGAACAAGAAATTTAAAATGGTTACTCAATAAACATTTTCTATTTACTTTGGATTTGAGTGTTTTAGTATTGAGATTGCTGGCCGTTGGTTTATGATTCGTTAATGGTTTGGCCGAGCACACCACACTTGCAAAGCATTAGGTTCCTGTTGTTGTTCGGTGGCTTTGCTGTTGGGCTGCAATACTAACACTACCTAGTTCGTATAGGGGGATTTTGTTTCCCCTGTTAATTTGGTGACTAACCTTTGGAATATTGGAAAACCGAGCTATGCATCAAAACTATTTAGGGGCATTGTTGTTTGGGTATCTCAACAAATCTTTTTATCAGATGGAGGCATTATATTTTTGGCATTTGTAAAGGAACCAAGTGAGGAGCTTTTGACGTATTTCGTCATACCGAAAAGATCTGAGGGTTAACAGTTTCTTTTTTCAGGTACTGGCATTTATGGTCATTTAACTTCAGGATATATTATTGGGACTAAAGGAGTGCTTTTGGCTTTCAAGTGATACAACTATATATTTGCAAGAATGCTGGGTGGCCATTTTTTGGAGATTTACTATTTATTTTCAACTTAACATCTCATTTCATTGGAATATAAGGTACTGTACTCATATTTTTATCGCTCGTGCTTTTGGCTTTCAAGCGATACAACTACATTTTTGTGAGAATGCTGGGCCGCCATTTTTTGGGACTTTGGTATTTATTTTCAACCCAACATACCATTCTAGTGGAATATAAGGTACTGTACTCATATTTTGTATGCCTCGTGGAGGTGGAGAGACATTTGGACATTAGTTCTAATAGATGTCATAACGATTACTATCGGAGGGTGACTGTGTACATTTTGAGTTATTTTACTAAAGCCTAGGCTTATCAATGGACACTAATTTGTGTTTGCTAAACTGTGACAATTGTACTACTATATATTTTTATATCTTTTTAATTAATAATAGTTTGGTCAGAAATGTATAGATTTATGTTTCAAAAAATATTTTTACTGTCACAATGGTTGAACTATGTGAGGTGCAAATACTGTTGAGCAGAACGGATATATAAATTGTTATCAAGGATATCATTTTGTTACCATACATAGAGTTGTTTGATTTGGTATTCCATACAAACCTAATATGATTATCTACCTGTAACATATGATTTTTTGGCATAACGAACATCAAGGCACAAATTGAAGCCTATATTGTTATTAGAAGGAACACATTTCAAATTTGATGTTAATAATTGTATAGTGGATGTATAATCTGTATAGGTGCTTTTGACAAATGTGGACTTCCGAAGTCATACATGAAAACATTAGGCTTATGGTATATTAACATAGGGATTTTCTATTGCCCTTCAAGGCATTGGCCTACACTATACAAGTGAATATTTTGGAAACAGGGATCTGTATAGTCCTTTCAGGACAACAGATATAAGTACTTAGATATAGGATATCATTTTCTTACTATCACTAGGTTATTGTATATGACCATTACTATTATGAACAAGCTCTAGTAGAAGGTTTATTATTTATGGTCATCAGTATTATGAATAAGTTTCATTAGAAAGTTTAATAACCTATATGATGGTTTGACCCTTTATTGAAATATTATATAGAATCCGTAGCCTATATGGATGTTTCTTGTTCTTATACAATATTTTATCTCCTGTATGACGGGAAATTAGTACTGGTGTCATCAACAAGTCGCACCTTAGGTTTTGGCATATATAATATAAATAACGTTTTCTGTCATGGTTTTTTTGCACTTCTCAAGAAGGATAGTGACGATCAGTCACACCTCTGTGTGTAGAAACTGTTGAACTTCAATCAGGATACTATACACAACCATTGTTAGTAACAATAAGTTAATTTGGAAGTTTTTGTTAAACCACACTAGGGATGATTTTCATTTTATTTCTTTAGGTTATATTAGACAACCTAGGGACTCAAAGTGGTCTAAAGGACGGATGGATCTGGGCTTTTCTGGCTCTATGATATTGCAATATTGCTGTCCTTTGACTGATATCGATATTGTAACTGAGATACTAATATACTTTTATTCAAATATATCCATGTCCATTGATATCAGTAAGTGCCCTTCAATTATTAAATAAGAATATCGAGTATCTGTGTTCACAGAGGGCCAATTCCTTTGTTAATTTAGGAGCAGTACTAAACCTATTACAGAAATTTTGTTTTTTTTTTACTTTTGTATATATTATTGTGGACACATACAAATATGTATCTGGAGAACATTCTTCATGGATTATGTGCTGATAGGGATGATATTGGAGTCTTTGGGTTAGATATCATGCTAGGCAATAATCAGAATGGCTCCTTGAACAATCCTTCTAATGGATGTGACATGGCCTTTAGTAAATTAGGAAAGGGCCTGAAGAACTTGAGAGCAAATATTTGGCATCTTAGACTAGTAAGGGTCTGAAGAACTTGAGAACAAATATTTGGCATCTTAGACTATTTCGTGCATACATAAATAGGGACATAGCCCCAAGAGGCCTCAGAATTCGCTTACAACCTTTGGCTGGTAGATCTAAAGAGAGACTGACCAAAGAATGGAACGTGGCACTACAACAAGCCTCTATGATGTTTGTTAAGATACTTGCTTCATATTATGACAGAATGGTTGATACTAACTTAACTGAGGTGAAAACCCTTTGTGAGGAATGCAAAAAGTATGAGCCCCAACCCATATATGCAGGTTCTGTGAATAAACTCTCAAAGAAATTGGCGAGCTATGAAAAACAGACTAGGGAGAGAGAAATTAAGAAATTTAATAGGGACATTACTGATTATCAAAGGGGACATCCATTTGAATCCTTTAGATCAGTTAGGTTTATGGATACCAGTCAGGGGACAGCAAACAGTAGACCCAGGAAGAGACCCAGATCTGTCCTTAAGACCAATGATAAGTCTTTCATTAGTACATCAGGGGAGGAATCCTTCTATATGGACAACAATAGTGTTAGTTACAGGGAGTCACCTATCCGTAAAAAATCCAATACAACACACCCTTTAGACATGGAAAGAGGCGGCGGGGAGGCCGAAAACACAAGTATGGGTACAAGAACAAACTCTGTGGAGGGGTTGATACAGACACTTCTGAAATGATTGATGATGTCTATAAGAATGTGTTGAATTTGTCTGATGTAACACGTACAAACGAACAGGAACAACTACTTAATAAAGTTCTTGGATTTGTACCTGGGTTTTTCTCTGATGAATATAATATAGTTTCTGATGTAATATGTTTTTGTCGTAACTTAAATCTTAAACTATTTTTTTCAGATAAAACCTCTCAAAGATCTAATGAATTCAGATTTCATAAATCTGAATTCCAACCACCCATGAACAAACATGTATCCATTTTTCTACAATCGGTACTTAGAGAGCTACACTTTCCACACAGAGAATCTTGTATTATGGGTCAAAACATATCCCCCTCTGAAAAGATGGCTATGGATGAACTGAGGAAGAATCATAAAATTGTTATTCTACCAGCTGACAAAGGAGGGGCGGTTGTGGTTATGAATATGGGATATTACTTGAATGAGGGCAAGGGACAACTTGCCAGTACTAGATGCTACATGTATATGTCTATTGATCCAACTCCTGTATTCAAGAAAGAAACAGATAGTTTTCTGAATCAAGCAGAGGAGGAAGGTATAATTACCAAGAGTGCAGTGAAACATCTATTGGTTACAGATCCACAAAAACAAATTCTTTATCTTCTCCCTAAGATTCATAAATCAATCTCGAAACCCCTTGGAAGACCAATTGTGTCTGGCATTGGTTCCTTGATGGAACCTCTATCAGTGTTTCTTACACAATATTTGAAACCTTTGCTTACTTTTTTAGGGCCAGATTACAGGATACAACTCAGTTTCTTCAAATAATATAGGATACACAATTGGAGCCGGGCTGGCTCATGTGTACTTTGGATGTGAAATCCTTATATACTAGTATAACTCATTGGGCTGGTCTACAGGCCTTGCAGTATTGGTTCGAACATTCAGCTCTATATCCACCTGGATTTAATACACTGTTAGTATGCATGGCAGAACATGTACTCATCAAAAATGTTTTTTATTTTGAGGGAGAGTGCTATTGGCAACTTCAGGGTACTGCTATGGGAGCATCTTTTGCTCCCATATATGCAGACCTATTCATGGCATTTTTTGAGGAATGTATGATCTACAATCCACTCCATAACCTGTATATGGTAGAGATAGATATCTGGCGCAGATATTTGGATGATTGCTCGATGGTGTGGCGTGCAGATGAGGCATATCTACAGGAGTTTGTGGAATATTTGAATGGAAACATATGGGGTATAGAGTTCACTGTAACATCAAATCAGGATACTATTGATTTTTTGGATGTTACAGTCTATAGGAATGAAGATGATACCCTAAATACTAAGACTTATTGGAAATATCCACAGTACAACAATTTGCTCCATGCGTCGAGTATGCATCCATGCTACTCCATCTGGAACATACCCAAATATCAATTTATGTGCATCAAACGTATCAGCTCACCAGAACATGATTTTGATCAAGCCAAATTAGATCTTTATAACAGGTTTCTGGAAAGGGGCTATAGAGAATCTGACATACTCAGAGCAAGTGAATGGTCCACCAGTCAGGATAGGAATACATTATTAGAATACAAGAAATGAGAAACCACACAGGTGAAGCCTACCCTAAGGTTTGTAACCACATATGGACGAAATCATAATGTTATTAGGAATATTTTAGATACCCATTGGAACACACTTCTGGCAAATGAGGAATTAAGGGGACTATTAGGTCCCAAATGTCAGTTTTCATACAGACGTGGCAAAACATAGGGTGCCCTATTCTCTCATTATAAGCATAAGGAAAGTGGGGGTGCAATATACAAACAAATGACCATAACTGGAGACCAACTTTTGGGCACTTTCCCGTGTGGACACTGTGGGTCATGCCAACAAGTAAGTAAACTTAAACAATTTAGCAGTGCCAACACTAGTAGGGTTTATGACTTAAGAGTCTTTGGTAACTGCAGCAGCAGTTGGATTGTGTATTTAGCCACCTGCCAATGTTCAGCTTTTTATGTTGGCCAAACTTCTCGCTCACTTAGAACTCAAATGAATGAACACAAAAGTGACATCCAAAACAAAAAAGAAACTAATGCCCTCTATAGACATACTGTTAAACACACCAATGCCAAGTTCATGTTTATGATCATAGACAAAATCACAGGAGATAGAAGTAATCAACAAAGCTGGCATACTATCCTTAACCATAAAGAAAAATATCGGATCAATAATCTTGGGGCATTATTTTCTCCAGGTCTTAATGATCATTTGTAATAGTTTTGAAGATGTTAGGTATAGGAAGTGAATCCATAGGTTATAGGTAGCCATCGGAGTAAATTTTTTTGAAATCTCAATATGTTTATGAGCATATTAATATCTATATATTTTTAACATGTTCTCAAATTAATTAATTAATGTACCAAGTTTCTACTTGGCATGCAAATAACTTATACTATGGGTTGGAAAAAGGGAACATCATATGATGTATGTTCTATTAGTAAACATGTTACCACACGTGTGTGTATATATATATATATATATATATATATATATATATATATATGTGTATATAAAAGGTGAATCCATTGGCTATTAGTAGCAGTGGGTGAAATAATTTATGAAATGTCAGTATGTTTAGGAGCGTGTATATATACATATATATGGTCAAACATGTTTTCAAAATAATTATTTCATGTACCAAGTTTATTCATGTGGCATGCAAACTATATATGTTTTTTTTTTAGATCCTTTTGGATTACTAAGGAACACTGTGAGACTAATGTTTTTTTTATACAACATGTTACCATATGTTAAATACATTCATGTATGTATATAACTGTCTCTGGATATATATTACTTGATTTTTATACTATAAGATATATAGGATATGCTTGGGATAGTCTACGTTTGGCATTGGAATTATGGAATATGTGCCTTTATGTGGAATTAAATAAGTAATAATGCACTTGAATATAATACTTATTCATATTTATATATTTGGGTTATATGTTTTACTTCATTATTTTGTTATGTATGTTTTATTATGCCTTATACATTATTATTTAGATTGTGATGTAAACTTTGATACCTATTGCTAACTTGGTTGCTTGAATTATTCTGTTGGATCATACCATGTTTTTCATTGGTTGGGGCTATGTATAAATATTCATCATTCACATTGGATGGAAAATTCTATTCACTGATGAAGGGTGGTTAGCCAAAACCGGTTTGAACAAGAAATTTAAAATGGTTACTCAGTAAACATTTTCTATTTACTTTGGATTTAAGTGTTTTAGTATTGCGATTGTTGGCCGTTGGTGTATGATTCGTTAATGGTTTGGCCGAGCACACCACACTTGGAAAGCATTAGGTTCCTGTCATTCCTTTCATCCCCCTACCACAGGTGTGCTAATTTATGAAATGTGTGTTATTGGGGACACAAAAATACTAAGCAAAGCTACAAAAGACCGACAAGTCATTCATCCAGATGATGATGCAGAAAGTGGCACTGTCTAAATAATTAGGTCTTAGAACCTAGCCCACATATTAAAGATCATGAGCGAGTGTTTTTTGCATGTGTGAAAATGGCAAATGCAAGTAATCAGATGCATTCTGTGCATTGTGAATGCGGAATGCGTTTTTAGTTTGTGGTTTGAATGCCTAAGTCTAAAATAAATATAAAATATCTTGGCAGTTTGTATTGGTTTCCGCATACAAGCCGAAGCACTACCTCCATTTGTGACATCATGCTGCTCACTTTGATGATTGTGATTGATGAGAAGGAAGTGCTGCATTATTGAGAGCCATGATTTCCTTTGCTTGGTGCTTTCAGATCAGTCAAAAATTTATCTAGGACTCACTTTTCCAGGAAAGCATTGATAAGGAGAGGAACAGATTCAGAAGTAAGGCAACAATTTAATAAAAAAATAACATCAGTACTGCTTACTGCTCTGGGCAATGCAAGCTTGTTTAGAAGCTTGCAAAATGCACACTAATTATGACAAAGGCAGAGCAAAATGTGTTTCTTTTTTTCTTATTTTGCCACTTGTACTTGTACAGATCCCCCCCCGCATCATCCCATGGCCTTGCTACCCAGTTCCCTGTGTCTGTGCCAGGTCTACCAATTTCTTTGCCCCCCCCCCGCCCTAGACTTCCTCCATTTTTCTTTTGGGTCAGTTGTGGAACCTAAGGGCATCCTGGAGGGGGTCTTATTTGTCTATGTCCATCATTTTTCCCATATGCTTCAACCACCCCTCCAGTTTTTTGGTAGTGTCCACCCTCCCTCCCTCCTAGGATGGCAATATCCATCCCTTCCCTGCTTCTCTGTTAGATGCTGTTTGAACCTGGGCTACCTAGGCTGTAGTCAGAGGTTTATCCCTTTAATGTCACTGGAGTGGTTTGTTAGTTGTGCAGGTTAACTTTGGGGTATTCTGAAGGGGAGATGGGGAAAAAGGGCATCACTGACGAGGAGAATAGTACAGGCTTGTTTAGTAGCTTGCAAAGTGCTTAATGACCACTGATGAAGAACACAGAGCAAAGTTGCTTTACTTATTTTGATTATTGTTTTACAGTACTTGTGCCTTTGCAGACCAATTGTTAAGAAAGCTTTTGTTGCATAAAGGTGTACACTACCTATTAATGAGTAAAGCATGCCATAATAGCTTTGTAATTCTTCATTTAGGGCTGTGGATGCTGGCAGTGAAATCAGTGGGTAGTTGAAATGCAGACTGAATGTGCAGTATGTATACTCATGTAAAAAGAATAGCTGATATATATTATTGTATTGTGTTTCACAGACTATAGGGGTAGTCCTAAACAAATAGCACACTGTTATATGAAATAGTGTGGTAAGTGGTGATACATGGGTAATTCAGGCATACACAGAGCAGTCATACTAGGGGAAAATAGTGCACATGCATCTCATGGAAATAACCAGAAAATGGCATGCAAATAAGAGTGAACATGCTAACGAGAGAGAGAGAGAATGTGTATGCAAATGATTAAATCAAACATGGTGGTGAGATTCAGAAATGTTCAAAATTTGCATAGTCAGTCACAGAGATCAGATTATTTGTATGCTAGGAGTAGTATCAACATTAGCTGGTCAGCACATGTTAGTGGTCACTTTGGAAGGAAGGGTCTGCAGTTTTGCACACCGCTACCCTCTACATTGCAGAAGAGTTCTGTCATTGAATGATATGTCATTTCCTCCACAATCCATGCCATAGATGCCTGCAAGTGTTTAAGCTCTTCTCAAATGTTTGTGGTGCACCTGGTTTAACAGGCATGTTTATGTTTTCCAACTGAAGTACTTAGCTAACTTTATGTAGTCTAAGGATCTAACTGACGTAGTGATTGCTTTTACTACAGAAACTGTTTACTGTTACATATGCTGTTGTGCTCACAGTAGTCTAAGGGACTAACTGAAGCTGTGACTGCTTTTATTAGATAAACTGTTTCCTGTTATGCTTGCAAAGAATTTGGCTGGAGACTTGTGTTATGTGATGAATACAACTACAGTAAACAAGTGCTACATTCTCCACACTTTCCTTACCTCTGAGCTTACCTACCTAACCACTGATTGTTCTTCACAGTCTTGCCTTCTTCCTTCTCCTTGGCTCTACCTGCTCCATTCGCCCTGCGGGCTCAGTCCGCTCCCCTACCCTACCCACAGTTCCCACCCACCCCCAGTGCTCCTGCACTTATTCTAGCCATAAGTCCCCTCCCCATGTCTCACCCAATCCACTCTCATCTCTTCACTATCCCCTCCCCTGTCATGCTCCAATACTCTCTCACCCCTCCCCCATCCCTAATCCTTAAAGCTCTAGATACACTTCCATATTCTTCCCTCCCACACGGTCACCAAATAATCCTATTACATCCTTAACACCTAATCCCCAACTATTCCATTATACCTAAACCATACCATGTCTCTTCAAGCCATTCTCATCCTTTCCCTTAGCCTACTACTCCTAATACCTCTATACCATGCTACCTCCTATTCCTCTTACAAACTACCCCCTTCTTTCCTATCCCATCTTCACCCCACCATCACCCCTAACACACATCATAACTCTGCCACATCTCATTTCCACATTATATCCTCCTCCCTGGTGCTTCCAAACCCATTTCTCTGCTTTAAACTAAAACTCCTATCCTCCTCAATGAAATATCATATTCCCAAAGCACTATTGTACCTGCCACCAAACTCTAGGAGCAAATCCAAACCCTTTCTCTCATTCCCATTTAACTGCCTATGCCTAGTAGGAGACATACACCCTAACCCAGGACCTAGTACCAGCAGAAATCCATCTCCCCCCATTACCACCCATACTACCAACCCTAAATACCTCAAGATCTTGACGGGTGGAGGAGTAGCCTTAATGTACTCCAGCCTAATTCCATTACTAAAGCATTTGTGTTATAGCCCTGTATATCCCCCCTGAAACAACATTATTGACTGGAACAAAATTACTGCCAATAACACCACCAACCAATATATCCATACTTAGAATCTCAACAACTTTAACCCTGCAACTTTTTTCAAATCTCAAACTGATATCAAAACACTCATGCAACAAAGGGACAAGACCAATCTGACCCAGAAATAGCTACTCAGTCAAACTCCTTCTTTACTAACTCTATAGCAACTCTCAACAAAAACATCCAAACAACAACACAACCCCCCAAAAAAAAACCCTCTGCCCAACCTTTCCCAAAACCCTCACTCCCATATTCCATCATCCAACTCATCCCCACCTCATATAAAAAAACTTCTCTAAGCTTTAAGCTTGCCCTGACATGCCCCCCCTCACTCTTTTACTTTTTGCAGCAAACAGCAACTGTATCTTATATTAGCATCCTCCTCAACAGATCCATACAAGATCCATACAAGTCCCATACCTTTCGCAGCCTTTGCAGCAGCTTCCCCTACCCTTCCTAAGGACCTATTTCAAAAATTCTTGAGAAATGCATCTACCTCCAGATCATCATTCATTTTACACATAACCAACTCCTCACCCAACAAAACAATGAGTTCCGTCCTGGCCGACTGAGAACTTGTATCCACAGTCCTCCTTGACCTTCTCCAAGGCTTTCCACAGTCTCCCATACCCATCTCTTCACCACCTTCACCTTTTACCTCTCACCACCCAAAAACTCATCCATGCTGTTACTTCTATATCATTCTCAGATGATTTAAACCTCTGTATTAATTAACATTGTACTACTGTTCTCAACCACTCTGCTGTTTAACTTTTGTTTAGTTTTTTGCTATTTTGTATGTAAAACTGTTTAGTTTGTTTTTGTTTCCACTATATATTGTGCTTCATATTATGGAGTTTCTTTCTCCCGGCCTCCACTGAAAATGGCTGAGCCTGAGTGGTCCTCCCCCCCCATCAAACATCAAATAAATAAAAAATAAAATACAAACAAAACAAACATATAATATTGAGCAGACATGTGTCCTCATGGATCAATGGGAATGTGTGATGATGTATATCCTTAATATCCCAAATGGGCATATTATATTATATATAGCATTTTCATTTTTCTTTCTTTTTCAGTGGAACCTGGAACCTCCTCAGCCTTGCAGCTGCACTGTAGGGCACCAGATGCTTAGCATTGATGCTGCTTAGCAAGGCTGATGCACTCTGTAACAACAACTGAGGAGGACAACAGAGGAGGAACCCAGATGAGAGGAATGCTACAACAGACAGAGTGTCTGGTTCACAGCTATGGGCCATGAATAGATAAACATAGAGCAAAACTGATGTTTGCATTTACATACCTAGGGGTGCATGCACAAAGCACTGATGCACATTACCCAGAGGGATGGGCAAGACACTTCATCATCATTTGTGCTGATAGAGAGGCAGAGTGGCATGGGAGAACAATGTTAGCATAGGTGGGGCATGGGAGAACAATGTTAGCATAGGTGGAAGAGTCATGTCTGCTGCCTGTGGTAAGCACATACATGATCCTTCTCCTATGTTGTAGCCAGGCTAAACAACTCAATGTTTTCTTAACCCTCCAAAAAAGCAAACTTATTCTCTTCACCCCAAGACACCTGTCAGCCTAGAAACCACATTTTGATATTCTCTAGCAAACAATACTAAAATTGAAAAAATACATAAAAAGCTGCTTCATCATCTACGCTGAACATAGCTTAAAAAATGACTACCAAAAATCCTTTCAAATTCAAGGAAAATTCACAGGAAAAATTAGAGTCAATATGTCCAAAAATGAAAAACAAAGAAAACCCCAAAAACACCTACTCCTACTACTCTACTCCCAAACACTGCTCCTTTTCACCAACTTACAAGTGTGTTAGCTTTCAAAACTCAGTGCTATCACAAAGTAGCAATGTTTGCAGTAAATCACCCACAAAAATCCTGCTACTGAGAACTAAACAGAGAACTAATGAACTGTCCCGTAATCTCATTTATAAATCTACAAACTGCCATCTCTGTCTACTCTAATCCAGCCATACAAATCCAAATTGACGACTTTGTTCAACCCAACTGCTGCTCCTCCATATCACTAAATTAAGCAATACTGCTGGTGATGGTCTGTTCTCATACTGTGGGCATGGAGGCATGGAACACCATTCCTCTAAACAAAACAACAGAAATTTTGCAGAATCTGTGACTCTGCACTAACCTTGGATAAGTACCCTTTGACTAAACCATAATTCCGCACTTCTTCCTATTCTAACTAATAGAATCTTTCTTCTCCTCTTCCTTCACTCTGTCACTTCTAGTCCTCCTTCATTAGTATTTAGTAAACTACACCAACTGCTAACTAGCAAATATAATATTGTATATTTAAAAGTATCAATAGTGCCACATTATCTTACAGAAGTTTATTGATATCATTAGTTTATTAATTAATATAAAGAAAACAATGCTTATAAGCATTGTTTTCCGCTGGTTGTTTTGTTACTGTTCGTCCTCTATTGATGTTAATAATAAATCGGCTACTATTAATCAGATGTGTGGCACTTATTAGTGGATCCTAAGCTTATATATTCGTTTTGCGCATTTTTTAAATAATAAAATAAGCTTAAAAGGATGCTACTTTGATGCAGCTTTGTCTGTTTTATGTGTTTATTATGGAACTGCTTTCTGAACTATACAATGCTACTGGTCCACTGAAATGTATGTTTATATACTGAATTATTCTCACTATCTTCCTTTGCTTAAAACAATTATCTGTATCCATGCTTTATTGTACTGTCTGCAATGATTCCATTACTGTCCAGACTTGTGTAAACTTTTACAAAATGTCTTTATTTGCTAGACTACATATACACTAGTAAAATGCTGTTTTTTTCTACACTATGTATAATCTTTAATATCATTAGAGCTTTTCTCCTCAGGCCTCTTTTGAAAATGGGACTCTGTGCCCAGTCGGACTTTCCTGGTTAAAAAATGCAATAAATAAGTAAGTGATTGGGGTGTCAAGAGAGCAGGTTCCTCAAGTGATGTTAGGGAGCTGTCATGGTTGAATGCTGACTGTGTACAATGTAGTACTACAGTGTGAACTCTGGAGTCATGTGGTCCATGAGATGGTATAACGTATTGGGATATCAGGTGAAGGAGCTGTGGCTCCTGATGTGTGGTTCATGCAGATTCATAGCGCCACTATTCCATAGTACTGCATGTGTGAGTGTTATTCTTGATACATCTACGGGGAGTCTGCTTAATTTGTTGGGCTTGCATGCTATATGAGAAATGAAGGGGCAATTTACAGTGCAGGTTGTAATTTTCCACATGTGACTGAAGAAAAGAGAAAAGCAGAACTGTTATTCTGGGAGCTTTTCTTGAACAGGGCAAGCTATGTGTCAAAGCAAAGGTCAGTTCAAATGATCTGGTTGAAGGCACACACAAGCCACTGAATTTAAATGATAACCAATGTTTTTTCTTTTTTAATTTTATGTTGTTGAGACCTTATATCTTATCTGTGAAAGTAGAAGGTACTTACTTCATCAAATAAGCGATAATATGAAAAAATAGAAGGAATAAAAACACCAACAAAAAAGGAAGAAATAGGCACATTTTAGAGAAGTATTTATTAAGACTCTGTTGAATATAACAAGGATGCTGATTCGACAGAAAAATTGAAAGAAACAATAAGGAGCAATAATGTGGGGATATGAAATGGGATGAAAAAATGGGTAGAGAAATTGAAACAAACTTAAGAAAAGCTCCTAAATGGAAAACTGCAGGCCCATAAGATTTAGGCCTGAGTATTACATTTATGAGCTTTCCAAACAGTTACCAAACTGGTTAACTGGAAAAACAATACTCCTCCTTAAACGTGAACCTGCAAGCCATCCTAAAACCTGTAACCCAATAACTTGCCTCCTAGCAGTATATAAACTATATACTGAAACGGATGGAGAGAACGTTTATAGTTACATAGAAAAAATATTCAATTATGGCAATAAAGCAAAAGGGTAACAAAAGAAAGTCATATGGAACAAAGGGTCATTTGTTGCTAAAAATTACATAATAAAGCATTGTAAGAAAAGAGAAGAATCTAAGAATGGCATGGATAGACTGCAAAAGAGCATTTGACAGCATTCCACATTTATGGATAAAAATGCTTACGAATGTGTAAGATTCACCCTACATTGATCATTTACATTACAGTGACCTGAAACAGTGGCAAACCACTTTGCAGTTGAGCCATGACAAAGGGAAAATTATTAACCCAAGGATAACATTTCAAACAGGGATATTTTGGGGTATATTTTCTGTCACTCCTGCTGTTTTGTCATGGCAATTATCAATTCACTAAAATGATTAGGCTGTGGTTACAGTTTGATTCCTAGAAACATATCCTGTTTAAAGACATCTAATTTTCTTCTTGTGCGTGACTTAGAATTATATAGTTCATCATATAAGGAGTTGAAAGAACAACTACAAATGGTTAAAACTTTCTCAGACTTATAAGGATGCCATTTGGTCTTGCTAAATGTGCAAAAGCAACATTTAAAACAGGAAAGCTGCAATACCAAGAAAATATTAATCTGGGACAATAATATTATATGAAAAAACTTGTGCAGGATAGAGTGCGTAAATATTTGGGAATAATTGAAAGACTGGCAATAAAACATGTGCAAATGAGAATTAAACTCCGCAAAGAATACTTCAAAGACGAAAACTAATATTGAAAACTATTTCTGGATGTCACAGCAGATTATAAGGTATAAACCAGTTTGCTCTTCTTGTTCTAACTTACAGTTTGGGGGTGATTGACTGGCCCCAAAATGTAGTGGATCAGTTAGTCAGGAAAACAAGAAAAATGCTTCAAGCTTGTAAAATTATGTATAAAAATCCGTGTATACCAAGATTATATATTCCTTGTTCTAAAGGGGGTACGTGCCTCCTAAAAATGAATTACATGTATGGATCAACAATATTGGGACTGCATGCAGATCTACTGACCTCATCAGATCCAAACATAGTGAAAGTTTTAAATTATGAGGAACGAGAGGTCTAAGATGACACCATTGCTTAGTTTAGCAGACGCATTTTGATGTGAAGTGGGATTGGAAATCAAACCAGAAGACAAAAATCAGACAGCAACTAAATGTGCAAAAAAAAAAAAATAGATAGATATGTATAGATAGATATAGATATGAGAAAAGGATCAGATGAGATGGGGAAAAAATGGAAAATCCATAAATATATTAACAAGTATAGAGGTCTCCCAGAAGGACCTCATGTTGATTAAGATTTTACGCAGGAATGGTTAAAGTGAGGTGAACTGAAACCACATGATGAAAGATTCATAATGGTGGCCCAGAGTAGTGGACTACCTACACATTGGCTTACCAAGACCATCGAGCATGTGGGGGAAACTGGCCAATACAGGTTCTGTAAAAAAAAAAAAAAAAAAAAAAAAAAAAAAACTGGATACAGTCACACATCTTGTTGCTGGGTGTGATACACTCATGGCAGAAGGACTGTATACTGAAAGGCATAATAATGTGGCAAGACTGTTGCACTGGGGATTGTGCAAACATTACAATATTGAAGTAGCTGCGAAGCATTGAAACATTAGCCACAAAGCATTATAGAGAATGATGAAGTTTATATAACATAGAATTAGCATTTACAAAGAGATCAAAAAATAGATGCGAGAAAGCCAGGTATAGTAATGCTTGGAAAAAAGACAAAAGTAGCACTAATCACTGAATTTGATAAACCAGTGAGAGATAGCTTTGCAAGCATAAATGAGAGCAATGTGGAAGGCAGACAGTTCCAATAGAATTTGCAGAATTCAAACTTGGTCAAAGATTCATTATTGAGTGTGTGTGTTTGTGTGTTTATGCTTGTGTGTGCAATTCTGTCACTCTCTCTTTAAATATAAATAATTAAATAAACACACACACACACACACACACACACACACACACACACACACACACACACACACACACACACACACACACACACACACACACACACACACACACACACACACACACACACACACACACACACACATATATGTGCACACCCTCTCCTACACCTGTTCTTTTATAGTTGTTTGTATGTATGAATGCATGTGTGCCTGAGCCTTTTTTCTTGCTTAAGCAAGCACACATTATACCTCCCCTTTCAGCTACCTATATGTAACTGCCATATTGTGTGTCATGCTTTACTGATGTATTATTGTTTGTAGATGTGTGTGATGAGCCTTCTGGGTGAACATATACAGCAGTGTATCTATAAATATATACGTGTGTGTAATACATGCAGATGCGTTGATATTTGGTCCTCTATAAACCATCTGCTCAATCCTGGTTGCACCACCCAATCATCTCATACACTTAACACTAACAACTCTATCAACAGTGCTGATGCTTTCAACTTTCATTTCATTCAGTGGTCTTATCACTACTTCAAAATTCCCCTAATACCAATAACCAGACAACAGCAGTGCCAACCGTTCCGCTTCATAACCTCTCCTTTTAAACAGTCTCCACTTCTTACATAAAAGATTGTTACTTAAATTGAAACCCACCGTCTTACCCCTGACAACCTACCTGGCGAATACCTTAACATGGCTGCAGAAGCAATAGACTACCCCATCTCAGTTCTAATAAATCACTGCATCAGTGAAGCACATGTTCCTACCCTGTGGGAAAAAAGTCATAGTCTTTCCCTCCACACAGGAGGGCATTCAGTGGAACTCTTAAAATACAGGATGTTAAGTTGTCAATCTCACCTTCATTCTTGCTGGATGGGGTTCACTCTAAGCTCGAGCTAGTTTCACCGGCTCAAGGCTCCCCTATATCCCACAATGCTAGGCGGTAACTCCTCAGATCGTGCTTTTTTCAACCGGCTCAGGTTAGTTGAATCTTTTGACAGTCAGTCAGAAACCCCCTTTAAGTTAGCTCCCTTTCATAACTTTAAATAGTTAAATACCTTTAATCCCTTTTAGTTAATTTTCATTAGTCTACCTACCTAAATTATCCAACCTTTCCCTCGGGCTTTAGGCCCACTCCTCCCTCCCTTGGTAGTTGGAGTGTCTGTGTTTTGTAGGGAAATTTTTTGGTTTAAAACTTTGTAAGTTAAAATTTAAAGTTTATTGTTTTTAAAAGTGTAATCGGTGTGTGTGTGTGTGTGTGTGTTTGTGTGTGTGTGTGTGTTTGTGATTACACTTTTTCTTCTCTTTGGACATGTCCAAAGAATCAAAGGTCTCAGGCTTCAAGAAGTGTGACTCGTGCTGTCAGAAGATGTCTCTGACAGACGGTCACAATTCTTGTGTTTACTGCTCCTGCAGGACTCATGTGCTGTTTGCCATGGCTTCAGCCCTAGAGTCCTGCAGGAGCGGAAAAAATAAATTAATTCTCAGAGGCTTATTAAAGCCTGAGGGTCCCTCCACTCAGTCATCGGGAAGACCCTCTAAGTCCTCCAGACCTTGGCTCCAGCCTCTGAGCCGAGCTCTAAGTCCATTCAACATCGGCTCCGGCCAGAGCCGATGAATCTCAATGCATGTAATAACTGAGTCGGCTCCGATCAAGTTGTCAGAGCCGACAACTAAGAAGAGGTCCCGCTCCCCATCTATCGGCTCCGTTCATTCGCTCCAGCATCACCTTTGCTGTCTGAACGGAGCCATAGATCCCACTCTTCTAGGTCTTCCAGGTTATCGGACCACGACCTTCAGAGAGTAGTGAGTCGACTTCTTAAGTCCGAGGCACTAGCCCAAATGCTTCAAAGTCCGACTCAACAGTCAAGACTACCGCCACTCAAAATATTCCTCCTCTGACTCTTGAGTTCGACCCGAGACTGTGGTGGCGTCGGAACCGATACCTCTGGGCTCCAATGTCTTCCTTGGAAGAATCGTGGCATCGGACCCTTGTTCCTCTCGGTGCTGGCTTGGCTGGTGAGTTCGAGCCATCACTGTCAGTGCCGGGGAGGTTTTCAGTTTTCAGAACGGAGACCTCCGGCTCTGCCTGACAGGGGTGCCTTTGAGGTCATGAGGAGCGTGTTAGAACCAGGTTCTAATCCACAGTCGGCTCCTTCTGCCCTTCCTCCATGGTGCCTCCGGTGATTTCTACTCACTCTCTTGTCCCCGACCGTGAGAGCCAGCTCCTCAAGTTTCCCCTGTGGGATCTCCTCCTCTTCGAGGCCTCTCCTGACCCTGTAGGAGAGCCCCTAGGAAGAGGCAGTGTAAGAGGAAGCACATTGACTCCTGAGTCTGTCACCTCTGACACTGATTTAGAGGATTCTGAAGGTTCCCCTGTTCCCTCTGAAGATGTCTCCTTTGCAGACATCCTTGAAATCTTAAAACAGAGGGGGAATTGGCCAGCCCTCAACCCTTCAGAGGATGAATCATTGTACCTTGAGGCATTTGGCTCTCGCCCTTCCACCTCCTGGGTGTCCCCTCCCTTTGACCCCCTTATGCAAGTGGTGGCAAAGAAGGCTCCTGACTCAGTGGAACCCACCCCCAGGAGACCATCTAAGTTCATCACGGCCCCCAAAGACAAAGAATTTCTGACCAAAGGCGTCTCTGTTGATGCTATGGTGGTGGCTGCAGCTACCAAGAAGGAGTTAGCTGATCCTTCGGTACCTGTTCATCCTCCTAACAAGGAGTCTAGGTCGATGGACAGGTATGGGAAGCGGATGTTCTCGTCAGCGACCTTCACAATAAAATCGCTGAATTACCTGTGTCATTTTACTCTACTTCAGAGGGACTTACTCAAGGAAGCGAGTGAAATGCTGAAGGACCCAACAGCTGCGGGTTTTCAGGATAGGATGAACTCTCAGCTGGCTACCCTTAATTCTATAACCAACTCCTCCATGCGCCTCCTTTCATATGCGGCTGATGGAGCAAGTAGAGCAGCAGGTACAGGTGTAGCCTTGCATAGGCACGCCTGGATGCGGCTTTGTAACTTTGCGGACCCCTTTAAGGCGTCCTTCACTAATTCCCCCTTTGATGGATCATCCCTCTTTGGTCCTCAAGTGAAGGAAACCTTGACTAGGTGCGAGGCTGATGGCAAAACTCTTTCTGCCGTCGGAGTCCGTTTATCTACTCCTTCTAGACCTTACCCCAAAGGTCAGAAGGGGGGAAAGGTGTTGTTCCGTAAACAATCTCAAGGAGACTTGCCTGACGCACAGAGTCGATTCCCCTCTAGAGGCAGAGGGGGGGACAACAATGGTAGACGCCGTCCCAGAGGCAGAGGGGGCCTGCAGAATCAGGGCAGTCGAGAATCCTTTTCTGACAAGCCCTTTCAGCATCCCTGAGGTGTTGCCCGACTGTCCACCTTCGGAGGCAGTCGGGGGAAGGTTGTCACTGTACCCAAAAGCCTGGCTATCCCTAACTCAAGACAAGTGGGTACAGTCTATCATTTCGCTACAGAATCCCCTTTCTTTTCATTCGGCTGTCCAAAAATCCCTTCCAGACGTTCCACCCAGTCAAAGGGAGCAAGCAGCATTAGAAATTTCAAAGCTGCTCGTAAAAAGAGCCATTCAACCAGTGCCAGCAGACCAAGTAGGATCCGGAACCTACTCCAAATTCTTTTTGGTTCCAAAGAAAACAGGGGACTGGAGACCCATTTTGGATCTCAGCAACTTGAACAAGTTTGTCAAGAAAACAAAGTTCCGGATGGTCACGCTGCAGTCCATTCTCCCCCTTTTGGAGCGGGACAGCTGGATGTGCTCTATAGATCTCCAGGACTATCACATCAAGATGAATCAGGTGATTTCTCCGCTTCAGGCTGGGAACCAGTCATTTTCAATTCAGAGCCCTGCCCTTTGGTCTCACTACAGCCCTCCGAGTGTTTACCAAATGCATGGCAGTGGTAGCTTCTCATCTGAGACGCCAAGGATTCCAGGTGTTTCCTTATTTAGACGACTGGCTCCTTACAGCCCCCACCAGGCATCTCTTACTCCTCGCCAGAGACTACACCTTTCACACATGTCAGGCACTAGGCATCTCAATAAACTACGAAAAGTCTGTCTTGTCGCCTTGTCGTGTTATTACTTTCATAGGCGCAAATCTAGACACAGTCAAGATGTCAGCCAGACTCACAGAGCAGAGGATAGCAGACATTCACAAACAGGTCTTTCTTCTTTTACAGAACAACAAAGTCAAAGCCAGACAGATCCTGAAAGTCTTGGGGATTATGGCTGCGGCCATCCCTCTCCTACCATTAGCTCGCTTCCACATGAGGATTTTACAATGGATGCTCTTCACACAATGGTCTTATCAAAGCCTTCCAATGTCCCATCCTATTCGGATAACTCAATCGTGCAAGAGTCATCTCTCTTGGTGGATCACATCCCCTCAGCTCCTCCTAGGGAGACCTTTTGTCCCTCCCCCTCCGGTTGCTACAGTGACACCTGATCGGGTGGGGGGGGGCATTTCCAGGGCAGGACAGTCCAGGGCATGTGGCAACCGTTTGAGTGCCACCTGCACATAAACATCCTAGAGATGAGAGCAGTGCTCCTAGCGTTGCAAGCCCTAC
Source organism: Protopterus annectens (assembly GCF_019279795.1). Lineage (NCBI taxonomy): Eukaryota > Metazoa > Chordata > Ceratodontiformes > Protopteridae > Protopterus > Protopterus annectens. The sequence goes on from NC_056726.1 coordinate 452,773,970, forward strand.
AAGACTCTCTTCCCAAAGGAACTATAGCAATCCTAACAGACAACATGTCTGTAGTGTGGTACATCAACAAACAAGGCGGAACCAGGTCTTACCCCCTATGTCGAGAGGCACTCAGACTATGGCAATGGGCGATCTCTTCTCAGCAATTTCTGTTAGCAACGCACATCCCCGGGAAGTCCTATGTGATTGCGGACAAATTGAGCAGAGCTATTCTCATGCCTCACGAGTGGTCTCTGAACAACTCAGTGTTGGAGAAAGAGTGGGGCAGGCCTTGCTGCGACCTTTTCGCTACTCCCCAAAACAGCAAGTTTTTTCACCCTTTTTCCCCAACCAGGCCATCCCAGCAGAGGGGACTTCTCTATGCCTTCCCCTTCCCACTGATATCCCAGCTGATACAGAAAGCCATCTCAGGAAGCTTCTATGATCCTCATTGCCCCTTACTGGCCTCGACAAATTTGGTTCCCCTTTCTCCACCGTTATCTGTTGGAACAACCTTGGCATCTGGACCCAATTCCAGACCTTTTGACCCATCAGTCGGGTCAGTTGCACCACTCCCTTCCCTCTCTGAACCTCACAGCTTGGTTCCTCCAATTCCGACCTTAGCCAGGCTTCCTTTGATATCTCACTCAGTTAGAGATATCTTGATTGCCTCTCATAAATCTTCCACTCGGAAGATTTATCATATTTTCCTTTTGGGCGCAGTCAAAGAACATAGCTCCTTTCACTGCTTCTATTCAAACAGTTCTAGACTTTCTAGCCGAACTTTTCCATGCAGGTTCGTCCCCTTCTACCATTAGAGTTCAATTGGCTGCAATTTCGAACTTTCATGTTGGAGTCTCAGAGTCCTCTATCATGCCTCACAAACTCTGCAAGGCCTTTTTAAAGGGAGTCTTTCTACTCAAACCACCCATCAAAGATCCTCCTCCACAATGGGATCTCAACTTGGTTCTGGTATCCTTAATTCTTCCCCTTTGAATTCATGTTCTATAAAATTACTTTCGTGGAAGACACTCTTTTAGTAGCTATCACCTCAGCTAGAAGAGTCTCTGAACTTCATGCTCTGTGTAGTTATCTAGTATTTCATAAAGACAGGGTGTCCTTTTTTGCCCAAAGTAGCTTCATTGGCAAATTTGAATCAAACCATTGAGCTTCCTGTTTTCTTCCCAAATTATTCCAATAGGTCAGAACAAAAGTTACACAGTCTAGACAGGACCAAACAATTCAGGAAATCTGACCAACTGTTTGTTTCTTATGCAGAAGGTAGAATGGGCCTTCCAGTCTCAAGTCTCTCTAGATGGCTTACTTCGTTGATTACCCTAGTGTACGAGATAAGACATCAACGGTTGCCATCCAAACCCAGGGCTCATTCAACTAGAGCTTTAGCCACTTCGGTAGCTTTCCAAGATAGGCTGCCTATTGATTCGATTTGTTCTGCAGCTACTTGGGCTTCTCCCCATACCTTCATTTCTCATTATAAGTTGGACTTGGCCTCTAGAGACAGAGCCAACTTTGGTTCCACTGTACTCAAGAGTCTGTTCCGATAGGCCACCCGAGACAAGGTGCTGGTCCCATCCAGCAAGAATGAGATTGACAACTTAACATTTAGAAGTTATGTACCTACCATAACGTTCCATGTTAGTTGTCTTCTTCTCGCCTTCTTTCTTGTGTCCCACCCTCCTTCCCCCTAGCCAGGACAGACCTAGAAGAGTTTCTTTGTTCCTTATGGAATTTTATTGCTGGCCTTAGCTTTCAAACGAGATCTGTTGAGTTACCGCCTAGCATTGTGGGATATAGGTGAGCCTCGAGCCAGTGAAACTAGCTCTCGAGCTTTTAGAGTGGAACCCCATCCAGCAAGAAAGAAGGCGAGAAGAAGACAACTAACATGGAACGTTATGGTAGGTACATAACTTCTAATTCATTGCTATCCTCTCACTTCTGTCAAAAATACTCAAAAAATGCATCCAGTCACAACTCTTACATTACATCACACAAAGTAACCTCCTCTCTTCAACTCAGCATGGCTTCTGTTCCCACTACAGTACCTCTACTACTTCAGTTAATTTCACAAATGTAGTAAACTCAAATATGAATGAAGGAAACCTAGTGTCTGCCCTCTTCCTTGATTTATTCAAGGCCTTTGATATGGTCTCTCACTCTATTCTCCTACACAAACTTCATAACCTAGGACTCAACACCAGGTGCTATATCATGGTTTCGTAGCTACCACCAAAAATAGAGCTAAGCTGTCAGTTGGCAAAAATATAACTCGGCCTTCCTCCCGTCCTAGTCTGTGTACCACAAGTGTCAGTCTTGGGACCCATTCTCTTTAATATCTTCATCAACAACCTACATAAAGCCGGTAAAACTGCATCCCTAGTACAATATGCACAGGATGCCATGGTTATCTATATCACAATAAAATCAACAAACTACAAGAAGTTAACCAGGAGTCCTCCTCTATAGAAACCTGGGTGACATTTGTCATTGCTGAACCCAAGTAAATCTAGACTAATCCTATTTACTCCCAAACAGCTTGCAGTCAATAAAACCTTCTTCTTAGTTACCTAATTGAACAAAACTAAAATTGAACTTGCCATACCCTAAATTGCTAGACGTCTATATAGATGAAAACCTAAAATTTGACACACGCATCCAATATATACTGCAAACTGGTACTTTTCCGTTATCAAGCCAACAGTGTTAATGAGCGATTTTGCGGTTTCTGTTATCAGCCCAACATCGGACACTTTCTGTAATCAGCCCAACATCGGAAAATAACATAAGTGTTGCCCCGTTAAGTACCATTTCTTGTAATGTGAACTGCCCCTCTGAGTTTACTTGTGATAACTTGTTGTATACCCACCCGTGTTGCTTTACAGTTATCTGAGCAGCTCTTTATCTTTTTATCTGTGTTATTTGGCTCTCAGAATGTGTTCTCTAGTTTATCTAAGTACTTAATTGTAAGACAACTACTGCTCTAAAACATCCTAAGCTTGTTTAATAGCTGTGACTGAAGGTCAACATTAGTTGACCAAACGTCTCCCGGTGCTATAATTGGGGCAGGGCAGAGTTCGCGTCCTTCAAAATGTGGAAGGCTACCTATCATCGTGTGGAGTAAGTTAGCAACATGAGCAGCACCTCGACATGCTCAGCTACTAGGAAGGAGATATCCTAGCATGGCTTCAGTTTTTCATATTTCCACAAATTAAGTTTGGTTTAATGTTATTTACCATGGATCTTTGTTAAAAAAAAAAAAAAACGTTTCAAATACATAACCAATACTTTCTGTGTAGGCCATGCACAAACCTGTAAGGTTAAGGCTTGATATGGGGAGCCATAACTTTAAACATTTTGGGGTCAAATGCCGACATAATCGGGGTGGGGACACTTTTCAAGTATTACTACTACTAACTTAAGGCATTAATAGAAAAACACAAGGTGACTTAATATACATTTTGTAAAGTAAAACGTCTGTAAATGTAATGATTACGTGTAATTAACCACCTTTTTTCCAAGAATCACCAGTTTGGGGCGGGGCTGAGGGGTTCAGGGGAGTAGTTGAGAGGTATGTATTGAGGCACAGGGTAGGTATGGAAGTGCAGTGATATTTACTTTCACATGCATTTAACCTCCCCAAACCGTGTAGTTAGATTTAATTGTCGCCTCCCAAATATCCTTTCCAGTACTGAAAAAACACGGTCATTTAGGTTGCCGTGGCAACACTATCGAGTCACAGAAGCCAGTGAAAACCGCTTATATTGGTAACAGCTGTTTAAAATGTAAAGCGCATCAAGCCTAACAGCTGTGCAAGGATGTAAAGCAGAGCTGTAACATGCCAGATAAAGTAGATTACTCTACTTTTTAAGAAAAAAAGGCAATATCACACTTCTTAAAACAAAGTCAACTCTTCTTACAATTCAGTGTGTGTTTGCGTTGAAGTTGAAAGTTTTGCCCCGTTAACGGAAAAGTACCAAAATAATTATACCAAAAAATACATTTTGTCTCTATAGAGCCTTTCTGTCAGGCACTATAAGAAAACACAAGGCCTCTTTTCTCCTCTTGTGTAATTTAATGGATTCTGCACCTATCCTTAACAACATCCAAGTGACCTTGCTAAACAAACCTGAGCAGTGTTGCTACAAAATAGCATAATTCACTGCCAACCTTCCAAACAGAACTTACCACTGTGCCACTCCAGGGAATTCCCACATTAGCTAAGCAATTCACAGCTCCCACAAATCCATAACATTGTGTATACACATAACTGTCCATGCATTTCCAACCTCATACAAATAGATAACCCTTCCAGGCCACTACATTCATCAGTTAAATACCTATTACATGTATCCAAACCTAACAGTTCTGCTGGCAAATCACTACTCTTCTCACCACCTAAATCCTGGAACTCCATCCCACTAGCAAAACAGCAAGAGCATTCCCTAAAATCGTTTAAAACAAAAGTAAAGTTTTACCTACTTATTTGCCAGCTCTGTACATGTGATGCTTCTAGATAATCTCCAAACCCTTACTGTCACCACTGTTTTTTTCTGTAACTGTCCATGATACTTCTTCACTTCACAATCTATAGGACTATAATGTACCCCTGTCCACTACCAAAGCTATCTTCTTTTACCTGGAACTTCTCAATACTCCATAATTTGTAACCTTCTTCATCCTATAATTACAGCTGATTCCATTTGAAAGTAATTAAAATCTTATAAGCTTGATATTAGCTAATATTTTACTAAATTGTTTTAACTGTTATGTTTTCATTAACTGCCATATCATTATTATTCTATGTATGTTCACTTACTCTTCTGTGTATATACAGTTACGACTCGTTATGTACATATAGTATTTTTTTGATTAACTGTCATATCATTACTAGTCAATGTATGTATTTCCATTTATTATGTAAGAATTGAATGACTGCCTTCTTCTCATTGTGTAAAATGTCACATTTCTCCCTGAGCCCCCTCTGAAAATGGGATTTGTTCTCAGTCAGACTTTCCTGGTAAACAAAAGCAATCAGTCAATCAAACAGATGTTGATGTTAGCAAAAGTCAACTAAATTAGGGATCCCTAGATGTATGATTATATTTCACCACATTGACTACAAATGGTTGATGCTCAGTAAGTCGAAAAAAGACCCCCCTCCCCACCCCCCACACCCAGTGAGACTGTAAAATGTGCGGAAAGGGCAAAATCCCAATCCCCCTGTGTAGCGATCCCCCTGAACAAACCGATGAACCAGTAGTTTGATAAAACAAGCTTCCTTCCTAAACATTTGATGAACCAAATGTACAGCAAAACAGACTGAACCCATATATGTATATATATATATATATATATATATATATATATATATATATATATATATATATATATATATATACATACATTTATACACATGCGTGTGTGTGGGCCTGCTTGTGTAGGTACCATGTGTGGCTTATGTGTTTGCCCCTAATTCTGTCCAGTCTAGAATTTCAGGTATATTGCTTTGAGTGCATGTAAATATACTTAATTATGTCTTTGTGTGGTATTTGAGCAAATCCACAAAGCATTACATTATTCATCCAACCAGATTTACCATTTTACCCCACAATGGTGACTGTCATATGTCTTTATTATGTCATGCCTGACAGTGTCACTGTTGCATACAAATGCCTGCATTTATTTTTATTGTGTATACAGTTGCAGATTTGACTGTTCACATGGAAGTGGCTGTTTTTAAAATAGACCTATATAAGTAACTGTAATTAAATATCTAGCATGCAAAGATATTTCATGGCTATACACTTACATACATCTTTATAAGTAGACTTCCCGTGTAGCATTGTTGGTTGATACAATGTGTGTGTGATTGAGAGAGACTCCAGGATTGGGTAGGACTGGCTTACACACTGATCTGATGTATACACTTCCATTCAGGAGGAACATTTAAAGCAGGAGGGGGCCCCCATAAATTTCAAATAGTACAGGGAAATAGCATATCCTTTGCAGACCAACTCAAATCTCTATCCCTGTATTATGTTTCTTACAAGCCATTGAGGGAAGATCTATGCCTGGTATGCAAGACATCATAAGACCTCACCTCATGCATATATGCAAAACGAGCCACACCAGAATTACCCATTCTAAAGACTTAAAATTTGCCTCTGATATACATAGGACAGGTCTGTATCCCAGAGACTATCCCTATCAGGCTTCCCATCTATATGTAGTAGAATTATTTCCTAATACAATTCAGGTGTAACTTGTACAACTGGATAGAGAACCAGAAATTCAACCCTGGTTTGGCACCTGTGTCTCTAGTAGACACAAGCAGGCTTTAAATGGTTCATCTCCCAGGCCCTTTTTTGTAAATGTTTAGTCTCACAGGCCCTTGTTTACACTACCAGGAGTATCAGAACCTGCCAGAAATTTGGGATGCATGACTAGGCTTAAAAAGGCCTCACTGGTCATTAGCCTAGTATACACCTATGTATGCAGTTTCTGCTGTATAGGTTTGTTTGTGTATACACAGTAAGAGTTTACTCATATTACAGAATACCGTAGTTGCAAGCATATATACATACACATGCGTGCACACACACACACTTAGGTGTACAGTAATCAGTATCAACTTCTATGTATAGTAAGACGTGTGTTTGTATCAACTTATACATATAGTAAAAAAGTGTGTGTGTGTGTGTGTGTGTGTGTGTGTGTACTTATCCAGCCATCCATCCACAGCCCTTTTATCCCAATTTTTGTACATGGGGTTGGGATTTCACTTAAACAGTAACAGTCATCTAGCACCAAGGTTTTACACTACTGGGTGGCTAGCCCTGCCGCATGTGTCAACTTATATGTATAGTAAAAAGAGAGTGCATGTACGTACATACATGCATTAATTCATTCATACAGGTTTATGAGCGGCATCAGACTCTGATACTGACCTTACTAACAGCCTCCACCATCCACAGTTTATTAGGCAAATAGAGAACTAAAGTAGATTGCCAGGCCATTCTTCTATATATCACACACTGCAAGCAGACTGAAGGATAGTTTAAATGTTCCAATCTGCCTATAATATGTCTTTGTATGTTGGGAGAAACTAGTTCCCAGGGAAAACCCATGCAAATACAGGGAGGAGGACATGCAGATTTTGCACAGCAGCCTATAATCTAAGCACTCTCCTGTGCCACCCACATTCATTAATACATGCCTGTAAATATATGTGGAGGTATATATGCACAAATGGTTCCCTCCACAACTGCAACAAGACATGCACGTACATTTTCACGCATGCATGCAGAGCACTACACTGAACAACTGTTTTCAACAAAATAGTCACTGTGGAAGATTATGGTATACTGCTTGTACAAACCATTATGATTGACAATATGGTGAAGCAAACCTCCATTTCAGCAAACTTTATGAGGGAGGTGGGTCTCTTTGCATACTGCATTGCAGCAAAAAATAGTATAGGATACCTGCCATGAGCCTGCACATTTTAGAGGCCATCTTTTTGCACATTCTTATTCTTGTTTTTTCATTAATTTAATTTCAAGGGGACTGAATAATATTGTTCAGCTAAATGCACTTAAGGGTTGGCTGTCGCATTAAGGATAACTCTCAACATCTTTTCAGTAAAATTAGGTCTCGGAGATACAGTCAGCATGTAATCAGGAATATAGGAAACTTATCAGAGACACTTCAGTATTCACTTAGAAGTTGATAGAGTAAGTGTGTTTCTGTTGATCTAAGTTTCTCATTAAGATGATGTCTAGAGCTATAATGTCTGGACTTATTTGTTGAGATTAACTTTCATTGTTTTCTTGCAAAATGTAAAATTTTGTGAGAGCCAGAGCAACACTTTGAAGATGTATCAGGAATATCCTCTGAAAATCAGGGATGCCTGAGAGGTTATAGTTAAGGACAGCAGTAATGTCTACTAAATCATTTATTAATAAGACATATAGTTTTAAGATCCCATGTTGCAAGTCTATCTGTATTTCTGTATTCATTTTCATATCTGTATTTTCTGTTACCCGGGGTGCACAATTTACAACAATGAGTTCAGGTACTTGCATAACCCCCACAAAATCCAGTGAACTCCAGCATAGCTCCTAGTTTGGCAGAATGATGCTATCAGTTTGTTTCCTGCTCTCTGTTTGAAAGAAGGCAAAATTTAAGTAAATTTTCACAATTAAATAACTGGTTTCTTGAATGAAGCCATGCAATGAAAACCATAATACTGAAAGCCAAAGAGCAATAAAAGAGACACAGCATGTCACCAGTTATTGCCCCCTTCAAAGTTACATGCCATGCAGTGTAATCATTTTGCCAAACTAGGGGCTATGCTGGAGTTCACGGCATTTTGTGGGGGTTATGGGAGTACCTTAAGTTTATTTTTCTATTATCAGAAAATGCCCACCGCTGTTAGACCACACACGCAAGAAAAAACTTAACTACACCCCATTTGGTTATATATACTTTTATTTAAAATTCTGCTGTAAATAGAATATGCTCCACGACACAAACTGCAGCTTCATTCTTTGGGGGTAGCCCTTGGAAATATATTAGGCTATCCATTTTGTAGAACCACAATAAATTAAATGAGGTAGAATCATAGTCGCTTCAACTTCTCAAACTTGGTCAGCATTGCTACCTGAACTCTGACTGAAGTAAAACTGCTGTTAATAACCACAGAGGAAAAGTAGGTATAGAAACCATATACCATATTCTGCAGAGAAGTACCACTTTGCTACCCCAACTGAATGCAATTTAGCATAAATAGATTCAGCAGTGCATTACATTAGTCATGCTAATTTTCATACAAGTACATAAGGATGATTTTACATAGCTCCGTGAATACCTTTAGTGGTGTAGTTGTAACTAAGCCTGGCTTATGTTTAGTTTACCAGAATGTCCTTGTTTGCAAGGTATACTAAGCGTAACAGTAAATAATGTAATTGCCATTGTAATGACAATAAATTGTGTATTTACTACACATGTTGTGGTCACTTAATGTTCATAGCTCCTTACATCAGTAGCCACTGTGAAAAGCTGCAATATTTGTGTATATTCTACAAAATTAGCAGATATATGACACATCATGCTATCATATTACTTCTGTGACTTGCTTGCCTCAATAGGCAAGCATTTAGCAAAGTCATAGAAGTAATCTGTCAGTATGGTGTGTCGTGGGGCAGCATGTGCTGAAAACATTCAATACTTTTATGCTATTGTTTGGCTGGGGGCAGGGGGGGCACCTTCTTGTCTTTTGTACATTACAGTGATACATGGAATACTTAGTGAGGATGACATACAGGCATATACATTTAATTTATTTTCTCATTACACATGCTAGTTGCTTGTTTTACCACAATGCTTGGTTTGACTGCCGAAAATGCAGACAGACACTTTCGTCACACCAAATATCACTGTGGAGTAACATACAACCATGTTGACCAAAAACAATGCGAGACCTCAGGTCTATTTTGTGGACAGACATGAAGTTTTTACATTTAGAATTTCATACATAATATCACAAGCTAACTCTAATTATTTTTTTTAATAATAGTAGGAAGTCATGTTGAAAAAAGGGCATCACAAATTAGTTCAGTCATAGACTTCAGCCTTTGCATGTGATATTTAAGGACAGAGGAAAAATGAGACAAGGAGACACACTGGGGCTTTGATAAAGACCGGGAACCTTGAAGATTTAGAACGGCTCCTTTTTTTCATAATTGTAATTGAAATTTAGAGTATAATGCATTATGGCAATAATAAAACTAACATTTTATAAAATTATATAATATTCTATTGTTTCAGAAACACAAATGCCTTATTATGCAGTATAAAGGAAAGAAAGAAAGCTGTTACAAGAGGGAAGAAAATCTGAATTTAATAAATAATTACACAAAACAGATTCCAAAAACCTGAAAGCATCTGTAAATGAATATTTCAGTTATTATGGTAATATTTACTGATTTAAATGTCAGATGTATAGAGGTGCATATTAAAGGACAGAATGATAGCTAAACCTTCAGAATTTTGCTGTTGTATTTTTCAGTAAGTTGGTGTTACTTAGGCTAGAACTTATTCTAAGAAACCGATGTTCTCTTAGGTAATATAAAAAAAGTTCTTTCTCATGTATAGGGTAGACTCATGACATAGCCCACTGGAAGGAATGTTTGATGAATGGTATTTTTTGGTGAATTTTTTTCTTTATTCACAAGTTAAGAGCATCATTTTACAATCCTACACTTGTAAAATCATTCTTCCTCTTCATATAATTTTATATCAGTACAGATAAATCAAAGTAATTTCCTGTCTGAATCGCAACATGTTATAATATTAGTGTGATGTGATACAGACCTAAATAAACAATGTAAGTAGAGTATATAGTTTGTAGTAACCAAGTGAACTACAATTCTGTTTCCAATGGACATTACATTATGTTATGATTTCAAAGTTATTACAGAAATTTATGGAGACATATAGAAAAAGTTGTTATAGTGGGAAGTAGGCTGTAACATTTTCATGAATAACATGATGTAATGCCAGTGTATGACAGTGGAGAAGGAAATAAAAGTAAGATGTGAATCATAGCAGACACATACAGATTGATAGTGCATTTAGGCACTGCAGGTTATGTGGGCAAAAATAAAAGGTACTTTGGTAAAGTATGCTATGAGGCAGAGGACACTTGAGGCCTAAAAATGTAATAATGATTAATATGAGAGAATAGGAATCCAGATTTGATTTCAGTAATTGGCTTATCCTCATCATCACAGAGACCTGGTACAAGACAAATGAGTACACTCCATCAGTGCAGGGTTTTAATGCCTACCACACATTCAGATCTACTGCAGTAGATAAAAGCACAAAGGCAGTGTCTCCATATTCTTATAAAAAATATATATCACTCAAAGAATCATTGGACAAGATAATGACCTGTAACAACTTCATGTCCAATTTGCTATCAATGAAAACACCCTTATCATATAGCACTCCCTTGTTGCCCTCAGCCTGTACCTCCTACCTAACTAATATGGCATCGCTATGCATAAAGCCAAGCACCTTTCTACTAGGAGACTTCAACTAACCCTCCATCAACTGGGAAATATGTACATCCTCAAGAATGTATGGCCAGAAATTTCTGGACTTCATAAATACAGATTCTCTGAATCAGTTAGTCTGCACTGCAGCAAGGGGTTGTAAAATCCTGAACTTGGTTTTCATCAATATGGGACAAATTTGCTTCCCGCCAGTTCATATGAGACCATAAATCAGTCACATTCACCATAAGACAAACAGATGCATCTTCCAATACCTCAGTATTTATCTACTAAAACTGAATGACCTAACTAAAGTCAAAAAGCCCTTCCAACTTGATGACCCCACTGCTTATGTGAAGTCCTTCACCACTAAATTGTGTGCACATGTAAGTAGCTGCTTAGATGCATCTTTTCCCCTCTGAAGTAAATATGAAGCTATATTTAAAAATCGACCACCTGTGGTGGGACCCAAATATAAATAGGCTCTATAATAAAAGATACAAATCTCATTGCATGTAAAAATAAGTAACTCTCAAGGTACCAAAATGTTCTTGCTATGCTAAGCAGGGAAGTCCTGTCCTAGATCAAAATTAACCAAAGCCAGATATGAGGTCAACACAGCCATCCAGGCAAAGGATAACCACAAAGCCTTCCTTAACTGTGTTAGAAACCTTAGAAACAATGCCCAGCACTACACAGAGCTAATAGTAAGTTATATCTTATACTCAGACCTAGAAGATGTAGCCAGTCTACTAATAGACAAATTTATTTCAGACTTCACCCCCCTTCTCTCCTGCTGTATTCCAAGATGACTTGCATACAAACATCTACCCTCCCCCCGATCTCCCAAGAACAAGTCCTCAAGACTCCATACCAGTGTAATATACTGGGCTGCCTACTGATCAGCCTAAAACATCACTTGTCATACACCCTACAGAGGCTACTCAATATCAGTCTCTAAACAGCCTTTGTGCTGGATGAATGGAGAACAGCAACAGTCATCCCCTTGCACAAAGTTTGGGGTGTCAGTTGATCTGGGTAATGTTAGACATATAAGTCTGACAAGCCTCATCTCTAAGGTTCCAAAAAGATCATTGTGGAATTAATAAATAAGGGTATAGGTAACCATTAAATTTTTACCTAAGCCAGTTCAGATTTGTTAAGGGCAGATCCTGTCTACTCAACCTAGTTGACTTCTTTGAGAAGGTTATTGAAGCAGTAAATGAAGGAAAGTTAGTAAACTCCACATGCCTAGACCTCAGAAAGGCATTCTGCACCATGCCACAGTCTGGTATCATAGACAAACTGTCCCATCTAAATGTAAATCCTTATATAACTCATTGAATAGTAAATTGGATCACAAGTAGGACCCAGGAAATTAAGGTGAGAAGCTCTACCTCCTCTAAAAGATATGTCACTATTGGTGTATCCCATGGTTCTGTCCTTGGACCACTCCTCTTTCGCATTTACTTCTTGAAGATCAAAGCAAAAGTCAAGGTTTATGGCTGTCCAGGTTTGCAGATGACTGAAAACTTGGTACTATCATAAATTGTCCATAGGAGGCAAGATCTTCAAAGAGAACTTTTTCCAAACAAATAGTTGGTATCAAAATTGTGGACTAAAATTAAATGCAAGGAAATGCATAACAATATACTTAGACAACATGACTCCCCTTGTAACTAGCATATTGAAACCCATGAAAGCTGATTCTGTAGTTAGGGATTTGGGAACCTGCATCTTCAATGAATTGTTTATTATCACATATTCACTGTTGTAAGAAGGTTATTTTTCATTGCACAGCTTGTATCTAAAAGTATGATGTTCTGAACCAGGGGCGTAATCATTCCACTTATTCAAATATGTACCTGTCCAAAAACTTGTCACAACTGGAAACATCACAATGCTTTCCCAATAAATTAATAATAATAATAAAGGACCTAAATCATAAAAACTATGCAGACCATCTGAAAGACTTGCCCTTCTTCTTTGTATCTTACAAGACTGCAAAGGGGTGACCTCTGCCTTGTATATGGAGCCTCACACATTTTTAAGTCCAATGGTAGCATGAGTAACTGATCAAGGAATCTCAGTCCCTTTTGTTATACAAGTAGGTCATATTGAAGGATAGGTTTGTGTCACAGAGAATACAACTTCTATGGAACCTTATTTCACTCCACATAAAGCAAAGTACTTATCTTACTTTATTCAAATGTAATTTGGATGAATGGAAGGGAAACCAAAAATTCACCCTGGATGTAGCCACCCTGTCCCTCGTGGACATAAACAACATGTAAATGTCCCAGCATGTCCTTGTTCTGCCCATTTATGGGTTATTCATGCGCAAAATAAAGGGAAAAAATATGATGGGAATGTATGCACTCAGCTTCTTATGATCCTGACAAATCATTAGCCTATTAAGTATCTATGAACCTATGTGATATGCACTGGACATGTTCGCAGTTGCCACTTAAGGACCATGGCACTATTGTCTGAAGTGGACTTAAAAGAGCTACTAATACCCGAAGGAAACATTTACAATTTATGATTCTTAGAAAATGGTGGACTGTATGTCCCACATGTATACTGTTGTATACAACATGCTACGTTTTGGTACCCTTTATGTATCTATTTTGCCATTCCCATCTTTCCCGGCTTTTCCCGGTTGGGGTCGCCACAGTGGAACTCCGGTCAGCTAATGATTGGTAGTTGATTTTTACGTGCCGAGTTACCAGCCCTGACGCGCAAACTTCAACGAAGGTACGCCCATTCACGCATGTCACCATGCAGAAGACGCTCTAGCTGAGAATCGATCCGGACAGCACCTTACTCTGAGGCGGCAACGCTACCACAGCACCAACACCGCGGGTATCTATTTTGCCATTCCCAGTATTTTACGGAAAGTTAAACTTCCAGACTACATAATCATTTCCTGTTAGGTTCTCATAATAATGTGTTGTAGCATCAGAGTGAGTTGCTGTGAGTGCAACTGTGATGGTACAGTAACTGCAATCAGGGGAGCCTGCAGGATTTTTTGCAGAGGGGTGCAAACCCAGTGCCCCCCCCCCCCCCCGCAGCCATTCCAGTGTCCCGTTACTTGGCTGTTTCTCCCCAATTGCCATAAAAACTGTTCAAAACTCTGTGTGCATACTGCATACTGTTTTATGCTTTACTACAGCGATTGCAGATATTTGGATTTAATTTACAACTTTTACTTCAAATAACACTGATAGACATTTGCTAAACAAAGCAATAGTGTTAAAATGAAAATAGACTGAGCATTAAAGCTTCTCTACGTTTGAAACTCACATTCACTGAAACAGCATTGAAACCCACATTCAAAGAAAGTGCCGCTGGCTAGTGGCTGGTTATGTTTACCTTTGGGCTGTTTTTAAACCATAGGCCCCTTGCACACATTTTTAGGGCCATGCAAATGTTCTTTGATTCATCTTACCGACTGTATTAATTATAATATACAAATTTAATTATATCCCTTGTATAATATAGCACCACTTGTTAGTGTGTTTTAAATTTATAGTTTAACATTTTTCCAGTAAGCAATGAAACAAAATATTCAAACCAATAATGACAAGCTGCCCAGTTCAGAACATTTCAACCGTAAAAGGCCACTCAAACTTCTGTCTTTACAGTCCACCAATATCAGTTAATATACACAATCTCTGCAGAAGTAAAAGACATCTGAATAACTCCACATTTAAGATATCTGAAATTAATGAAGAGGTTGTTGCTAGAAAACAACTTTATATTTCAGGGTTTCATCTACAAATTCAGTGCCTGCTGCCCTCAAAGAATAAATTGCATATGTTACATAAAAAAATGGCAAGCTGGTATATTGCAATAGGGAATGGGTGGCAAGCTGAAAAAAAGGTTCATAGTTTCTAAGCATCGCATCCAGAGGAGAACATACTCAGGAATGCAGCACCCCACCCCCTTAAAATACAAATCTACTTGCTGTGGGAGTAGCACCTACAGTCCCTACATCAAGATGCAACTATGCTACCTGCTGTGCTACTAACCCTGCTTTAAAATTCTATACCACAATCATGATACCATTTGCTAAACAAAACAGTTGCATATTTTAAGCAGACTTGGCATGAGCCGCAGTAAACTTCTCTTCCTTGAAGCTCACAATTCCTTGAAAATGCACTTGAAAATAAATTCCACCTGCTGACTCTAACTAGGCCATTTCACACTCGCTCACACACACGCACACCTCAACTTCTTAGTGTAAGAAATCTGAACAAAGCCTAAAATAGGGACAGATTGTAACAATTGCTCTCATGAACTTAGAACATTGCTAGAACAACAGGATTTGTGTTAGTATACATTTTTCTAAAGGATATGAAGTCTAAAACTCAAATGTATATTATTGTTTAGCAACTTCAATCCTTTTTAGGAGGAATATGGGGCAAAAATCTGGACATTCTGCAAAAACCTGGACAACTGAGGGGTATGCTACCTCCCTCTTATACACACACACACACACACACACACACACACACACACACACACACACACACACACACACACACACACACACACTACCTTTCAGTTTCTTAGCACACAAAATCTGCACAAAGCCTGTTATAATGTTGGGGACAAAGGCCCAAAACTAGGGACCCATTTAAAAAGTTGCTAGAATAACAGGATTTGTATTAGAATGCATTTTCTAAAGGACATGCAGTCTGAAACTCAAATTCATGTCATTATTTTGCAACTTTAATCCTTAGCTCATCCCACTGATTTGTCAAAAAAAAAACTGAATTTTTGTGAGGAACAGACCAAGAATATAAGGCAAAAATCTTGCCATTCTGTGAAAATCTGTAGAGTTGAAAGGTATGATTCACACATACATCCTCCTACCTCCTTAGAAAGTTGATAGAACAACAATGTTTGCATTAGTATGCATTTCATGAGGATATGAAGACTAAAACTCAAATATCTGCCATTATTTTCCAACTTCAGTCCTCAATGATTTTCCAGAAAAAAAACACAATTTTATGAGAAACTGAAAATAAGAGTCAAAAATCTAGATAATTGTGAGGTATGACTCTCTCTTACAAACACACACACACCCCACTTCCATCTTACAAACACACGCAGACCTAACTACTTCTTACACACACACACACCCCTACCTCCCTCTTACAAATGCGCACACACACACCTACCCTCCCCCCTTACAAACACACACACACCTACCTCCCCTCTTACAAACACACACACAGCGACCTACTTGTTACACACACACACACACACACACACACACACACACACACACACACACACACACACACACACACACACACCTCCCTCCCTCCCTCTTCCAAACAAATACACACATTTGCTGTAACACTTAACTAAATTCCCTTACTTGACTTGACGTGAACTAAATTCCTTGACTTAAGGTGAAGAAGCAAAAGCAATTTCAAATAGCGTGGGTGAAATTCCCTTACTTGCTGTAGCATCGAACACAACTGAATTCCCTTACCTGACCTGACGTGAAGAGAAGCAAAAGCAATTTCAAATAGCATGGGCGAGGAAGAAGGACATCTGCATGCACATACGTGATGCGACCGGACCAGCAAGTTATAGGACCATTCTTAAAGAAGAATGTTGTGTCTTTCGGCTTATCCCGGTTAGGGGTCGCCACAGCGGAACTCCGGTCCGTTAATGATTGGCAGTAGATTTTTACATGCCGAGTTGCCAGCCCTGATGCACAACCTTCAACAAAGGAGTGCCCATTCCCGCATGCCTCCACACAGAAGACTCTCTAGCTGAGAATCGAATGGGACAACGTCTTGCTGTGAGGCGACAACGCTACTGCAGCACCACTACTGCGATCCCTTCCCTTAAAAAAAAATGTTTTTTTTGTTATTAAAAGAAAATGAAAAATTAACCTCCCGGCCTGCACATTCCAGGGGGGTGCAAGTGCACCCCTTGCACCTGCCAGTGGGTGCCCTTGACTGCAATATTGCCTCATGTAGGGAAGTACTGCCATGACAGAGGACCTCATCTGCAACAGTGATGTTTTGTAATCCAGACTGAAAGCATAATGAAGAAAAAGAACACACATCCTAAGATGTAATGTATAATGAACTATGTTTCACTGAGATTTTATTGATTATGTTTATTGAAGCATTAAGAATAGCCTGCACGCACTATGTACACACAATGGTATATATTAAGAGTGAGAAACAAGAGGGTTTCAGTGGGAATATGACCAGCATGAGGTACATATGCTGGCACCAGCACATGTCAAGAGATAATT
Source organism: Protopterus annectens (assembly GCF_019279795.1). NCBI lineage: Eukaryota > Metazoa > Chordata > Ceratodontiformes > Protopteridae > Protopterus > Protopterus annectens. Next base: position 452,791,313 of record NC_056726.1, read on the forward strand.
GTCTGAATTACTGTTGCCAGTTTTTATAGCTTGGAACATTATGAGCACCAATTTTGAAACCACAAAAGACGAATAACAGGTATTGCAGGACTTGATCCAAAACAAGTATGACAAAAAACAGGTGACCATATTTTACTTCAGGAGAGTGATTGTGCAATACTGCATTTATATTTAAAGAGAATAAATAAGGCTGGTGCACTTATTTTACACGACACATACTATAGTCATAGAGAAGTTACCTTCAAGCTCGGGCAGACTTTTAGTGCAGGTCTCAATGTAAACATTTAGGAAAGAATGGTACAATCACAGGATTTTTCAAACAATGTTAAAGTGAAGGCACTTGATGTATTTTGAATGGTGGAGTTTGTTGTAACCAAAAACCTATATGTACTTAGTGTTCCTTTGGCATTAGATCTGATGTTGTTGCTTTCATTTGCTCTTCAACCTATGGATCTCGGATCCAAGCATTGGATCTGACTCTGCTGCATACCAAAGCTGTAGGCTCCAACATCTGAGCTCCTCCCCTACCCATGATGCTCCACTCCTCCAAATCCCTCAGATCGAGTTTGGTCGAGATTCTGGCAGATAGCCTTCAAGTGGAGGCTATAATTGTTTGGTATTTTTCGAATTCTGTTAAGCAATGGCTTGCTGTAAAGCTTGCATATACTGGCCATTCAGACCTTATTACTAAAATTTACATTTTCTTTTAAGCCTCCTTATTGAACCACAGATCCAGTCTGAGACTACACTTTTGAATCTCAGACGGATTCTGTTTACTTTAGTACCAACCATGTCAGGGAAGTGGCATTTGAAGTTGTTCTTAACTCATCTCCAAGCATTTCTAATCTACAAGCTTTTTCACTTTTTTTATTGAAGAAAAGAACATTAGAAGAATTGCGTCCTAATTTTTTAAAACTTTTCGTAGACTCCTATGGGCCTTTTCATATAAGTGCATGATTGGGTGTTATTGCAAGCAGAATTGTTCACAATAGTACTCCTGCAGTATGATGGTGACACTGCTGCTGTTGTCTGCATCTGAGAACCTCGCAACCAACCATAGCACAGCAGTGTTGCATTTACTATGAATTTTTAATTACATAGCATGCATTGTACCAACATCAGTAATATGAGGAAAGTTAAGGCTGTAAATTATCTTCATTGCAATTTCTTTTTGCCAAGGAACTTTTTGTATGGCCATACATACATAGGAAAGTGTATGCCTTTTTAATGTAAAAATAAGGCTGGTAATATATCTCTTGGTTTCAGTGTTAATTAATCTTTTTGGCTTTGCTCTACAGGTCCCAGGTTATCTCAAAAAAACTCTTGCTGCATTAATGGTCTTTTATATGATGAAGTCATAACAGTCCCCAATATTTGCTGTACTAATTTGCAATTCAGATTCTAGGTTAAGCCCATAGTGTTTCAAAAATAATCTACGATGTGTTGTAGCCGTCAAGAAAGAAAGGAATAATGGAATAAATTACCTGCGAAGATTTTCACTTCTGTGTTTATAGTGAGGGACTAACTCGTGTAGTGAGGGGTACATGTTAAAGTAATGGCTGTGGTGCCAGAATTGTGGGAGTTGTATATCTTCTCACTTTTGTGTGTCTGTGGTCTGGTGCTTCTGTCCATTAAAACAAGTTTCATTAGCATTAATGTGTTGTGTTTGTTTGGGCTTAAAGTTACTTTGGCAGTTCATCCTATTAAAGAATTTGCCAATTTCCAGTTCTTCTCCTTCTCCTTGAGATGATTACAGAACATTTTTTGAACATTTTTTTTATGAATTGAATACACAGGTATGGTCTTGAAGTATAGCTGAGGCAGAGGACACTTTATCCATCTAGGAAATTGTTATGCTAAGCTTGGGTGTCATATTTGTTTTCATTGCGGTTTAAAACAAAATGGTTTGTAATAGTTTTTCTAGCTGTATCTGTGTGATAAGGGTGGCAGGATCTAGTTCTTTCAGGATTCCAGGCTCGCAAACACTAACCATGATGTATGTATAGCTATAGTTTAGATGTAGTTTTGTGTGTGCATTTATCTATCTATCTATACATGAGAAAGATAGATATTGAATATATCGATGTGTACTGATTTATATATACAGCAAAATATGCACAACTACATTTAGACTGTGCAGAACTTTAGACTATGCATCGCTTTTAAGCAACATTTAAATTAACATGCATTACACAATTATATATACTATGCATTTAATGTATCTGAATACAAACTGCTATAGCAGCCTAAGGTACATGCTATTAAGAGTAATTTACTTAATGGATGCCACAAGGCTATTTTTACAATTAATTACTTGTAAGTAATAGCGTAAAATGTAATTCAGTAGTTTCTTTTAACATGATTACAGCATTGCCCTAGTCATAAAAAGAACAGTTTACATCACTATGAAATGGATCAGTAGGCAATGGAGAACAGTTTTATGCCATTACAGGCTCTTAAGAAAATTTTCCACATTATGCATTCTACTTTGAGGTTTTATAGATGCTACGTCTGTCTACAGCAGTCACTTTCTGCAGAAAGTATTATTTTTAATCATAGACCACGTATTGAGAAGAAATTGATAGCTGCATGATTTCTTCTACTTCTGAGTTTGTTTTAAATCTGCAGATTGAAATGGAATATACTTTTACGTTTGGGATGTTTCTGTTTTATAACTGCAAGTGTCTCTAAGCCTGGAAGTTTGAAGAAATATAGTGAGGTGAGTGAGTGAGTGTGTGTGTGTGTGTTTATCTGTCTTTCACACAGCGACACACACACAAAATGTGTATGTATGTTAGAATTTATATCACAAAGTTGCAGTTGTGTATCACTTAAGATTACTTTCTTAATATAAAAAGTACAAAATGAAGTAAAGTTCAGAATTTTCCCAAAACTCACAGCCTTTCAGCCTTTAAACTGGGTTCACATACTAGTCCAAAACCAGAAAATAAGCACAGGCCAGGCTCCAGGTTCTTCCAAAAAACTTCAGACACTTTCATTCTATTGAAGACAAACACTGTCTGAAGTTTTTTGGAAGAACCTGGAGCCTGGCCTGTGCTTATTTTATGGTTTTGGACTTGTATTAACTTTGTGCAGAGGCCTTTGGATACTGCTGGTTTGTGTTTTTTGTTATATATGGTTTTACATACTGCAGCACCCACATACACCTTCTACATTCCTGCTGTCTTAATAGTAGAATCATAACATTTCTGTTTGACATTATTCACATAAGGTCACTGTTTATATTAAGAGAAGAAATAGAAGACAAATCCTATTGCAGTGTTGTAGTTATGCTAGGATTGTTCTTGGTACCTGGCATAGCTTAAAGCATCTATGTCATAGCATGAAGAACTTAACATCTTTTGGTTCATAGTTAAAATTTGTGCAAAGTAATATTTCACACAGTAGGTGTCTAGCACTGGCATACATTGTATAGGCAGTAGTGCATAAATGCTGCATTTCATATCATAGCTGCCAAAGACAACTTATGACAGATTATATCCTGTTTGGTAAGAAGAAATAGATAATGCGTCTATTTTTCCTGCATACATTTTTCATATTTCTTTTCAGTGCCTCCTCTTTCTCCTTAACTGTGGCCCGATTGCCCCACTGAGCCAACTGCTGCACTGAACTGGTGTCTTGCCATTCAGAGAAGAGCATTATGGAAATCAAGGCATTGTGTTTCCCCACAGATAACTGCTTGAACCCCCTGTTTGATTCTCGGCTGGAGTGCCTTCTGTGTGGAGTCTGCATGTCCTCCCTGCGGTCGAGTGGCCTCCGAAAGACATATGTGAATGGGCGTGCCTTCGCTGAAGGTTGGGCGTCGGGCTGGCAACTCGGCACCATAAAAATCGACTGCCAATCATTAGCGGACCAGAGTTCCGCTGTGGCAACCCCTAACCGGGAAAGCCAAAAAAGGCAAACAACATAACTGCTTGAACCCAAGTGGTCGAGATCAAAGGCCGCATAGTTGCACTGGGCATGATCACTGTTTTTGCAAGACTCCTGTGCTCTTCAGTGTGGAGTTGTTTCTTTTTTCACTGTTGTGTGATCATGGGGTTAGTATATTCAAGTTTGGATTCAGTGGGGAGTGGCCTGCCCCCTGCCAAAACACTTATTTGTTATTGGACCCATTTTAGGGGAAATGCATCCATGATCTGTTAAGTATGAGCAGTGGTTCATCAGCTGATTGTGTATCACTCTTTCAAAGAAGAAGCCAGGGCATCCGTTTTATATCACTGTTTCGCATTTCATTCACCTTTCAGAGCACACAGAGTCTTAGCAGTGCTGTACTAGCAAAATAATGTGGCACATAATGTCCAGAATGATGACCTGTTATGATATTTGTTTCTGTCATCAGTAGTGATTTCCTTGAGGTGAGGGATGGAGTACTTCTGTCCATCTATTTTCAGTCCTACTTTATCCTTTCAAGATTGTCCCCGACAATGAAAATCAGACTCAAGACAAGAAATTGGTCAAAACACACACACGCATTTATATATATATATATATATATATATATATATATATATATATATATATATTTTCAGGGCAAATAGTTGTTCTGTAGATTGTATTTTCTTAATCTGTCATGTGACTGAGTTTGAGATTATATCAGCGTTAGTGTTTTAATGATGTCTAGCTTTGTATTGAAAGCCAGTGACAGATTTCTGATGTTATGTTGTCCTATCTCGCCCTCATTCTTGCTGGTTCGGAGCCGAGTTTCTGCTCCGACTCGGCCGTATACCAAAGCCTTATACAAAACCAGAGAGCTTCTACTGGCTCGAGGCTATAACCTATCCCATGGTGCTTAGCGGCTGTTCCCCAGATCTTGTTTGCCGCTTGAAGCTTCGGGATTGTCTTAGCTGGCTCAGGCTAGTATAATTTAGTATTATTACTCTGTTTTTTGGAAAATGTTTCCTAAAACTTACTGCCACATCCTAATTTACCTTTCCCAGTTATAGTATAGTGCCTTTTTTGTGTGATTGTATTATTCTTGGCTGTATTTCCTTTGTGGCTGTCTTATTGGGCCTTGTTTTCTCTCTTCCCCTTATCTAGTTAAAGAATCCATTTCAGTTAGAGGATTCTTTCACCTTCTTTTCCTCCCTTAAGGAGTTACCGTTTAAATTAGAAGTGTCTCCTTGGGTTGGAGGAGATATTTGTTTAATTTAGAGACTTCTCCTCCTCCCTATCCTTTTCGATTTTTTTCTTGTTAAAAAAAAAAAAAAAAAACTTCCTGTCTTGCTTCTACCTTTTATAGTAGTTTCAAAATTTACTGTTGTGTTAGTTTTTGACAGTTAAACATGTCTAAGGAATCTGTTAAGGAGCACAAGCAATCTGGATTTAAAAAGTGCGATTCATGCACTCAGAAAAGGTCTATAACGGACGGGCACACAAGTTGTGTCTACTGTCTAGGACCAGTCCATCTCCAAGACTCTAGCTCCATTTGTAATGGCTTCAGTGCCAGGGTCTTACAGGAGACAAAAAGTAAGTTCATTTTAAGGGGCTTGTTGAAAGTTGAAGAAGGTAATCGGACCTCAAAACTGGATAAGTCGAAAAAGGCTGCTTCGTCAGCTGCTGTGTCTGAGCCGTCAAGCAGTTTCAAAGATACAGCATCCTCGGATCTGAAAGTTATCGGTTCCGTCAAATCTGGTCCTCTCTCAGTTCCATCTGTCTCCTCGGAACGGTTGAAGAGCCAAAAAAGGAGTCGGTCACCATCCTTGGAGCCTGTTCATTTAGTGCAATCTCTTTTGTTCCAATATGTGGCAGGTAGCCACAAGTCGTTAAGCCATTCCTCTCGATACTCCAGATTATCGGATGATGATGTGGAGTGGGTTGTTAAGAGGTTGCTCCAGATTTGGGCCCTAGCAGAAATTCTCTCAAGCTCAGCACATTGGATCGTGGAGCCAACAACTGTACCTCAGATAACGTTGATTCCTCCTCCCACGAGTTTGGAGTCAGAGAGCATGGAAGCCGTTGTGCTGGAACTGGCAGAGCCAGTAATCACTCCTGCTATCTCGGCTCCGACATCTGCTCTGATCTCTTCGATGTTTTCTTCCATTGAGGGATCTCAGGGTCGACACTCCCTGGTCAGCTCCAGGGGAAGAGTTGAGTCAGACCCATGTCGGAACCGGCTCTCCCACGCGGTGCTTTGGCTCAGGTGAGCTCGGCTCCCACATCAGCCTCGGAGCCACCCTCCTTGATGCCAGAGAGATCACCCGGCCCCTCGGGACCGGAGTCTCTTTCAGCCCAGGATCATGGTGCCTTTGAGGTGATGCGGAGTGTGCTCTCCACTGAGTCTGCTCCACCTTCGGCTCCAGCCTCTCTTCCCCCAGAAGGGCCGGTGTCCACCTCTTCATCATCCCTCCATCACCCCCAGAGTAGAGAGTCAGTGCCCCAGGAAACCCCAGTGGGTGGAACCTCCTTTTCCGATACCTCCCCGGAACATCCCCCCCGAGGACGTCCCTCGGAAGAGACAGTGTAAGAGGAAGCATGTAGATTCCCCTGAGTCTGTCACTTCTAATTCTGACCTTAGAGGATTCAGAAGGGTCCTCACAGTCGCCCTCTAAGGATGTCTCTTTTTCAGACATCCTGGAGATCCTTAAGCAGAGGGGCAGCTGGAATTCCCTTTCCCCTTCTTAAAATGAGTTGGTTTACCTGGAGGCATTTGGCTCTCACCCCTCCACCTCTTGGGCGTCTACACCTTTTGATCCTCTCCTGGGTGTAGTGAGTCGGAAGGTGTGGGACTCTCCATAATCAGTAGACACCGTTCCGCAGAGGCCAAATAAAGTTATTATGGCCCCAGAGGACAGACAGTATCTAATTATGGGAGTTCCAGTAGATGCGATGGTGGTGGCTGTGGCCACAAAGAAGAAGTTAGCTAAAACTTCTGCATCTGTCCATCCACCGAACAAGGAGTCATGCACAATAGACAGATATGGGAAGCGTACTTTCTCCTCAGCGGCCTTTACCTTGAATTATTTGTCACATTTCACCCGACTTCAGAGGGATCTCCTAAAAGAGCTGGGACATACCCTACAAGGTGCTACAATCCAGGATTTATCGGATAAGATTAATTCTCAGAGTGCAACCTTAACCTCCATCACTAACTCCTCCATACGCCTCATTTTCTATGCAGCCGATGGAGCGTGCAGGGCAGCAGGCATTGGAATAGCTCTTCAGAGGTATTTCTGAGTGCACCTTTGCAAGTTTGCCGAACCCTTCAGATCTTCCTTCATTGACACCCCTCTTGATGGCTCGTCCTTGTTCGGGCCAAAAGTGAAAGAAACTCTCACCGGAGCCAACAAGATGGTAAGACTCTTATCTGCCATTGGAGTCTGTTTTTCTGCCCCTACCAGACCTTATTCTAAAGGTCAGAAGAGCAGAAAGATGTGGTTCCAGAATTCCAAAGGAGCCTTATTTGAAGCTCATGGTGATCCTTCCCCCAGGGGCAGAGGGGGAAATAACAATGGAAGATGCTGTCCACATGGCAGAGAGGGTCTGCAGAACCAGGACGACAGAGATAGTTTCTGTGGTCGGCCCTTCCAGCGCTCCTGAAAGGAGGCCCGACTGTCCTCCTCTGGAGGCAGTTGGGGGGGAGGCTACCGCTGTACCCAGAAGCCTGGCTGAATTTGACCCAAGACAAATGGGTACAGTCCATTATATCCAGGGGTTACAACATTCCCTTCCACTGTTCACCTCGTCCGCCAAAATTTATACCAGACATTCCACTCAGTCAAAGGGATCAAGCAACACTAGAAATTCAAACATTGCTAGAAAAAAGAGTCATCCAAAAAGTCCCTGCACACCAGCTAGGATCCTTCTTTTTAGTTCCAAAAAAGACAGGGGACTGGAGACCCATATTGGATCTCAACAGACTAAACAAGTCGGTGAAGAGGTCAACGTTCCAGATGGCAACACTGTAATCTATACTCCCATTTCTGGGAGAAGACAATTGGATGTGCTCGGTAGATCTTCAGGACACATACTACCACATAAAGATGGACAGGCGCTCCAGAAGATTTCTGCACTTCTGGCTGGGAGCCAGTCATTACCAGTTCAGAGCTGTGCCCTTTGGACTCACCACAGCCCCCAGAGTGTTTACCAAATGCATGGCAGTAGTCACGGCTCATCTGAGACGTCAAGGATTCCAGGTGTTTCCATACTTAGACAACTGGCTCCTAACTGCCACCACCAAGCAGCTACTAATCAAAGCCAGGGACTACACCATCCATCTATTCTCAAAACTAGGCATTACAATAAATGCAGAAAAATCTGCCTTGTTGCCATCACAGCATATTATCTTCATAGGTGCAGATTTAAACACAAATGAACTGTTGGCAAAACTGCCTCAAGAAAGGATTCAAATGTTACGTAGTCAAGTGCTTATCTTACTCAACAAGAAAAAAGTACAGGCAAGATTTGCCCTCAAGGTCCTAGGGTCTATGGCAGCGAAAATAAGACTAGTTTCCCTGGCACGACTTCACATGAGAATATTACAGTGGCTACTCTTCGCTCAATGGTCCATACAGGAGTTACCCATGTCTCACGAGATTCTCATTACAGACTCCTGCAAGAGGGACCTGCTTTGATAGATGGGCAGACCGTTTGTACTTCCCCAACCTGTCACTACAGTAACCACGGACGCGTCCCAGATAGGGTGGTGGTGGGGGGGGGGCATTATCTGGGACAGATGGTCCAAGGGGTTTGGAAAGATCACGAGTACCATTTGCACATCAATGTCCTAGAGATGAGGGCGGTGATTCTGGCGTTGCAAGCATTTCAGAACTGTCTTCCCATGGGGACTATTGCAGTTCAGACAGACAATATGTCGGTGGTATGGTACATCAACAAACAGGGAGGAACGAGATCCTATCCCCTATGTCGAGAGGCCCAGAGAGTTTGGAAATGGCTGATTTCTTCTCAACGCTTTCTGATGGAAAAGCACATCCCAAGGAAATCCAAAGTCATAGCAGACAGGCTAAGCAGAGGGATTCTCATGTCTCACGAGTGGTCCCTGAATCAGGAAGTTACGAATCAAATTTTTCACAGATGTGGCTAGCCTTGCTGCGACCTTTTTGCCACTCCCTTCAATGCCAAATGCAGCAACTACTTTGCCCTCATTTCCTCTCTGGGATAGTCACTGAGTGATGCACTCGCCCACAATTGGCCCCCGGGACTTCTTTATGCTTTTCCTCTGTTTCCTTTGATTCCAAAAGTTATTCAGAAAGCCAAGTCATTGAGTCGCAGGTTTCTTCTCATTGCTCCATAGTGGCCTCATCAGATTTGGTTCCCTTTCCTTTGGCCTCATCTTCAGGAGGACCCATGGATCCTGGACCCAGTGCCGGATCTTCTGACACATCAGTCAGGAATGCTCCATCCTGCCCTTCAGAGTCTCAAGCTGACAGCTTGGCTTTGCCACTTCCAATCTTAGCCAGGCTTCCAGAATTATCCCCTGTAGTATGCCACATTTTGGTCTTCTCGCACAAAAAGACAACTAGGAAACTTTACGCAAGCAAATGGAAAACAATTCTCTTGTTGGGCAGACAAAAAGCACATAGATCCTTTTACAGCCTCTATACCTGCAATTTTGGAATTCCTGACAGAAAGTTTTAATCAAGGAGCAGCGGCGGCCACTATTCGAGTTCAACTAGCCACTATATCCAATTATCCAATGTAATGTCCCACAAGACCTTCCTCAGGGGTACTTTTCTGTTAAGACCTCCTATAAGAGAACCTCCTCCCCCATGGGATCTGAATTTAGTATTATCAGCATTGATTCTCCCCCTCCCCCCTTTGAATCAGCATCCTCTCGTTCTTTAAAATTTGTATCCTGGAAAACTCTCTTTATAACAGCAGTTACCTCAGCTAAGAGGGTTTCAGAGTTGCAGGCCTTGTCCATCCATCCTCCCTATTTGATCTTCCACAATGATAGAGTTTCCCCTCAGAACAAATCCCTCCTTCTTACCAAAAGTCTATTCTGAAACAAATTTAAACCAATCTATAGAATGGCCTTTGTTTTTTCCCTAATTATAGCAAGAAGGCAGAATATAAGCTTCACCAATTGGATGTACATAGACAACTGCATTTTTATTTACACAGGATGAAAGATTTCAGAAAATCAGATCAGTTGTTTGTGCCCTATTCAGAAACAAAAAAAGGCCGGGCAGTCTCAAAAGTTACTTTGTCCAAATTGCTTACTGAGACTATCAAATATGTTTATCACTCTCATAATAAAGAACTGCCAGGGAAAGTGAAAGGTGTCTACTTCCATTGCCTTTCAATCCAGACTTCCATTGGATTCAATTTGTGCTGCTGCTACATGGGCTAATCCTCACACCTTTATCTCTCATTACAAAGTATATGTGGCCTCATGGAACAGGGCATCCTTTGGTTCCACTGTCCTGAAGAGTTTATTCCCTTGAGCCACCCAAGAGAAAGTGCTGGGGATTCTGTCCCAACCAGCAAGAATGAAGGTGAGATAGGACAGCATAACATAAAGAAGTTATGTACTCACCATAACGTTCCATATTTGTTGTCCAGTATCTCGCCTTCATTCTTGTGTCCCACCCAGCCAGCCCCCTCCTGGAAGATCTAGAGGAATTTTTTACAATTGGCAAATATGATCTGATTCCCATCTTACCTTTCTTTTACCTTTATGACAAATATATTTCATAGATTTTCTCTTTCTGTATATTAAACATATCACAGGGAGCTCTCTCCCTCAAATGAAATCTAGGGGATAGCTGCTAAGCACCATGGGATAGGTTATAGCCTCGAGCCAGTAGAAGCTCTCGAGCTTTGGTATACAGCTGACTCGGAGCTGAGTTTCATCTCCGAATCAGCAAGAATGAAGGCGAGATACTGGACAACAAACATGGAACGTTATGGTGAGTACATAACTTCTTTTTTTTATTGTTTAATTAAATTTTAAATTGCTATTAAACTCTGTTTCTGTGAACTGATGTTTCTTTTTTTTTCTTAGTCTGAGCTACTGTTACATGTTAAGATTTAGCTGTTTGTACATTAATATGGAGGAAACATTTAGTATTGCTTTATGTTATATTTAAGAGAATGTGGCCAGGGGAGGTGATTTTCAGTATTCGAACACTGATGTCTTTACATTTTAGTATAGTAAATGATCTCTAATTGGTGTAATTAAGACCATATTTGTAATACATATTCCTAGTTTTTGGAGAGCCTATGACTTTGTAATTCACAGCATGCAGCTAGAATATATACGTAGTGGCTACAGTACATTTAGTCTTCTTATCATGAGTTTTTACATTTTCAGCTATGATATTATGACTTACACCAGCTTTACAGTGTAGCAGCGTAATATTTATTTGCTTATTTTTATGTCTATGGCATTGTAGTTCTTGCTAATGTATTGCCTTTTGAGTTTTGAAAACTGTGATACACCCTTGGAAAAGTAGTCGCTGGTGCATCCATAAGAAGTTGTAAAGAAACTCCTAATGTGTATGCTGTAGGCAAAATAAGGTAATCTGAAAATGTAAATTACAAGTTTTCATTCATCATATTCAGTTCAGAAATATAGCTGTAATAGTTATAACTTTTTCTCATGCTTTCATTGTAGTGTTTGCAATACTGCACATCTTGAACAGAGGCACAATATTTTTAGGATGTGGTTTCAAGCTTCATATGTGAAATTGTTTTGTGGTTTTATAAAAATACTTCCTAAGTTCTAGAACTGCTGTTTGAAGAAGGAGCTGGTATCATATATTTAGGATAAACGTTTTGAAAATGTTAACCATTATGAGCCTGTGTTTACAAAATTCATCAGAGGCTTTTTAACGTTGGCAGCTTTTATTACTTATGCTTCAGTAGCATTAGTTCCCTGGGATCATTGTTAATCCTGAAAGAGGGAGCTGACATCATTATTTTAGCTCTTTAGATCTCTCTAAACTAAAGTTAAAAATCCTAGGTTTACCAATTGTTTGAATGACTGGATTTATTTAGAGCAAAGCTAAGCAAGACACATGGAGAATGTTTTTCTGCCCTTTGAGCTGATTTAGATAAGGACATGTTACAATCCTATTACTTATCTCACTTTGTTCTGCAGGTTATATGGCAGGCCTTTTTGAATGAACAAGATGTGGACAGAAGACAATTTTAGATTACTTGACTAAGATAACAGTTGTATTACTGTTTTATCAGAATTTCTAAATTCCAAAATTAAAACCAACAAGTACATAGCCAAAACTTATAGATGGAAATTGATACATCACAAACTTACTGTAATGTGGAGGATAACTGTGTCCTAATCAAGCATGAATATCCCGGATTTGAATAGATCAGTTCACTGCCAGTCTCGGGGACATGGAGAAGTTCTATAGGAGAAATAGTGAAAAAAAATGGTGGTCTTCCTAAAAGCAGAGAATGAGGTGATCCTACAGCATGAATTGTAAAAGACTTGCAGATATTGTTCACATTCTTTTTTTTCTGCCCATCTTTTATCATGTCCTCAACATAACCTTCAGGGTGTAAGATTCTCGAACTCCTCAGGCAAAAAAAACTGAGATGAGGTAGACGGACCTAGTGCTAGATTAAGAATTAAGCAGGAGCTGTGTAATAAAAGGCAACCTTACCTGCTAGTTTTGAAGCTGTTTGGTGCTGTGTTATAAAGAGAATTTGAAACAGCCTGCTTTATTGCTGTTAATAAAGGACAGTAAGAAAGTGTTGGTTCAAGTTCATTGTAGAAACTGAAGCCTGTTTGGAATAATGTTCAAGCCCCTTCATGTAACCTACCATTATCAGTCTGTTTTGTAATGTCTGCTAAAGATTATAGATTGAAATGTAATCCTAAGATGTAACCACCTTATTTATTAAAGTGGAAAAAAAGCTTATCTAGCTCTTTGGTATTGATGGATAAACCCTTGATTGACACCCAAATGACCCAAGTTAGGAAGAGTGGAAGAATAGTGCAGATTCTGGTGCATCTATCTTTGGTTGGATGGGTATGACTGTTTTGGTAATTTTTTTGCCACTGAGCAAGCAGAGGCTTGATTGGTGCTAACAGAAACAGACTGAAGATGTGAGTTTGGCCCTACAGGAACACCTGAATGGAGAAGTGCACATACACACACATGTATGTACATATGTGAAGGGCATTGTAGGGCCTTGCAGTGACATAGTTGTTTACAGGACAGTAGGATTAGGACCACAAACCTGAAAATCCCTAAGAGATGCACGGATGGCTGTGTCTGTTGTTCTTGTCCCACAAGAGCAAGTAAAGCTGGAATCAGTACTCATTGTTTGAGAAATGAATGGGGCAATAGACTGGTGTATGAGGGCTGATGGCAGGCTGGCATCAGGGACTTAAAAAATTAAAAAGTGAAAAAAAATATTTTGACCTTCGAGTACACTGCACAAACCCCCAAACTTACAGAGGGTTTGTGTGATGATTCTAGGAAGAACATGACGCAACTGAGGGTTCGATGTACTCATTCCTCTGTCATGAACCAGTTTGATTATCTTATGGAGACAGATGAACATATAAACAATTCTTCCAGTTATGGCTTTGACAGAGAATTTCCTTTCTTAACAGACCTTTCTGCTTGTGATCTAAGACTGTCAATCTAGTGTCCAAGCTGCCAAAAGTAACTGACTAACACTTTTGTATGCAGTAAAGTATCAGTTGCCACAACTTTGTGTTTGTAAAACTTTCCTCTGCTCCTGTGAAGAAAGCCATTATGCTCTTGGGCAAGGCTTTTGGTTTATTGTTATACTTCTGTTTTCTGCCCGTTTAAATGCAGGTATTATTGCCCTTTGTAAGTGTCTCTGTAATCTGTTTATTTTTCTTTTCTAACTGGCCACAGATTCCATGTAATAAGAGCAATTTCTATCGTTATCTCCCTTTTCTGTCGGATAAGAGTCTAATTACAATCCCCCACATGCTTTCTGTTCTGATCTGTGCAAATTATGAAGGCTATATCTAGTGGTACCTTCATTCTTTAATATTTAATCAGGCACAGTGTAGAGCTATTCTCCTACTTATAACTGCTGATGCTAGGTTGTAGATGTTATGCCTCACCACTGGAGCAGTAATCAAGGAGCCTCAATCCTCACCACCAGCACCAGTGGGGGCTCTAAGGATGACCGGTACACACACAGTATTTCTAGATGCAGCTCTCTGCATCAAGTGCAATTTCCCTTAAGAGCATATAGAGACTGCAGTCAATTCAGGGCTGGTTTCTCCCGATCCCTAATAAGACTCCTCAATGGCACAGCTATAGTGTTGAGATCTCAGCTGGTTGGCCAAGCCTTTTCCTTTCTCCTGCTAGCTATAACAAGATATTCTCTTACCGTTTCTTTACTTCTCTTTTAATCTTGGATTCTCAATACCACTATGATGGATGGATGTTTAAAAGAAGAATCTAATGTACTTTTTCCTGTTGATGCTACTAGTAGTTTTAGACTTTTATGAAAATGTTATGTACTACAGTCTGTCTTTAAATACACCCTCTGTACAACTATGTTTGTAAAATTATGTCTTACTGTGGAGCTTTTCTCCCCAGGCCTCTACTGAAAATGGACATTAATCCAGCTAGACTAGCCCGGTCAACAAATGTAAAATAAATAAATAAATAAGACCTCCAGCACCTTCTCTGCCCAACCAGTGCTTCATGTCCCTGCCCAAGTAGCTGACACACACACTCTTTGAGTTTTGATTTACACACACACACACACACACACACACACACACACACACACACACACACACACACACATACATACACACACACCTGGGAAAGGCTGGCACGAGTTTACTAGATATGCCCCCTTTTGCCCAGACTATAAGGTAGTTATCACTGCCACCAGCCAGCTCCTTATCAGCTACTTTAAGGCCTTTAACAAAGGGTGTCCATTCTTACTGTGTAATGTTACTGTCAACACAAATGGTAGTTTGACCAAGAGCAAGGCTATTAGGAGTGGCCGACAGTGTCACCAAGTAAATATGCAAGTACTCTCAGAACTTAAATATCTCTAGACAGATCAGCCACAATGAAAGGTTTAAATATATTTAGTAATAAGTATTAAAAGAACAAGAAAATACTTGGTATATATTTACATTAACATCAGAGTTCAAAATCACAGGAAATATTTAAAACAACATTGCAGGACAGTCTCAAATAAATAAAGAAAAACATCTAAATTAAGCTTTGCTATATTCCTGACTATATCTAAGAGAAGTACTATAACTTCGAAACTTACTCAGAGCAACGCAAATGTGTGATGAATGGATCTTGTTGTCAGGTCAAAGACAGAATACAGAATGCTGTCTCATACTAAGAGACTTCCCAAATTAATATCTCAAATATTACTGCTGGGATAACTTGCAGAATGACATCATTGCTTGTCATCTGACTCCTAGTTCCCAGGCCCAAAATAACCATTGATGGCATCTGGTAGCATTTAGCATCTACCTGTGAAAATCCATAGACCTCAGATCTTATGCAGATGGTGGAAGTAATAAAACAATTGCATCCCTTCACATTTCAAAACTAGTAATTATTTCACCTTAAAGACAATAGAGAAAGCTCCCTAGTATAGACATTGTGTCTATTGCTGCACTGAAACTGAAAGATGTTATGGCCTGGCCATAAAGTAATTTAATGTCAGGTATTTTTCTGAAGTTAACCTCCTATTATTCACTTTCCAGAGTTAAACTATGCATTTAAACAGTTACAGTACTGCATTTACATTTCTGTTCTTTTCCAGTAGGGCACACTGTGGATCAATTTTTAAGCTCAGTACTTTATAAAATATCTTTTCAACACATGTCTGTACAAACCTAGTTTGGTATATACATGACATACAGTTCTAATACATTTGTAACACAAGCATCTTACATGAAGCATGTTGACATTCACAAGTGACACACAACCATTTACAAAATTCTAGACAGCTATGCTGGCAGTATCTCCCTTTGTCACACTTCTATATAAAGCATGTTGATAATCACAAATGACGTATGATTATTTACAAAATTCCAATTAGCTGGGCTGGGAGTATCTCCTTTCATGACAGTAGAATTCTTTTTTCCTACCTGCTTGATATCAGTCTGCAATATCTGGAACTTTTAGTGTCAATAGAGCCACATTTTCTTTCTCATTCTTGATTATTAGTTTAACGTGGATAACAGATTCTGTGTTAAATGAGTGGGATTTGATATATTGCAACTCAGATGGGGAGTACATCTGATTTTTCCACTCCCTTTTTTCTCACCATTTGCATCAACTTCTTTTGCTAACTTGCTGTATCCAGTGGTAGTATAGCAACCATGTAATCCATGCCTCCCCCTGTTAATTTGTCCTTCATTTTTGATACCTTTGTTGGACTGTTGTAGCCTCCAGCATTTTATTGTTAGCATTATATAGTTTTTAGGGGGATTCCTGAGGTCATCCTTTGGCCTTTCTGATACTTTACACCAGTAATGGTTACTAGTGTTGTTTTTTCAAGTATTTTTAGTGTTATTTTATTTTTCTCAATTTCACTGTTAAGAATACTTTTAGAGCTGTTAATCATAGCTCTTACATTCACAAAACCTGATGCATTGTCCTGTTTGCAGTCTGGTCCTTTGTAACCTATCCTATCCTAGCAAGTTTTCCACCAGTTACCTTCCAGCTCCGTTTGCATTCTAGACCTGCCAAACTTCTTTAAGACTAGCCCTGTAGTGCCTTACAAATATCTCTATCATTGTACGCATTGCTTACTTGCCTAACTTGGTGAAGGGGTGTTTTGGTAGTGCTACCACTCATGAAGGAGATTGTTGGCTGTAGCCTCATCATACACATGGGAGGGAACACTAAACAGCTCATGTACAGATAGCTCTGTATTGACATAATTGCCCTTTGGTTGTAAGGTAGGGACAAAGGGTATGGCCTAAACAAAACATCAGAATCTTCCAAAGATGACTGCTCACCATGGCCTCTTACTTCAGCTGGCATTGTGGCATCAGCTGGCCAGTGGGAGATTAGATAATAAGGGTGAGGAGGAGCTTGATAGGATGAGTGGACGGGCCTAAAATAAATAAATAGAAAGACGTCCATCTTTATCAAAGATATTTCTGTCTTATCCCCTTCTCTATCCTAATTTCCCTCAACACTCTTATATTTACTAACACTTCTGTTGTTGTTCCCTACACAGTTCCCTGCAGTCTTCCCTAGTATTTCTCTTTCATTACACCAAAATGGAAATCTCATGCTGCCAGTCAAACTATTTTTTTTTTGGTATTGAAAAAAAATGTCTGCTCCCTGCCTTCTTCTCTTCCTGAACCTCCAAGAATTTACTTCATTAGCTTTCAGTTTCCTACTGAGAATCATGTACTTTCTTTTTCTTCTGTAGCACTTGCTGTTGTTTCCAGATATTTGCACAGGCAGTTGTACATAAATATTAGTTGATGTGGGCTGGTAAACTAGCCTAATACTTAGGTTTTGTTTATCTTGAATTTCTTTTGTAATTAGGTCATGTGTAAACATGGGCCCAAATAGCCCAGTTCAATTATCTGTAAATAAATAAAATGCCTTTCCCTTAACAAAGCTCACTTATTTATCTTTTATCACCTTTGCAAAGTTTTGTGTAGTCTTACTGCAAAAATTTTAGGTAGTATCTTAATGCACATATTAAGCAAAGAGAACAGCATGTACCCGCTTCTCTCTCCCTTATTGTCCCCTTTTTACCCTTTGGTGACAACACTGATTTTGCCTTTATCCATAATTTTGGTTACCATGCTTCTACTTTGTACCATTTTGAACCTGCTTTTGACATGACTGCCTCCTCATGTAGATTGTCTTTTCTTTTTTCTCTTTTTTAAGTATGTTTCTGCATCTTTGACCACTGATTCCCTGTATTAGGCCTGTTCATTACCTACTTCTACTTTGTGTCTAAGAACATCATAAGGAAGACATGATAGCTAGAAACCAGGACTGTCATCAAATAAGAATCAAAGTATTTTCTTGATCTCTAAATGCACCCCCCCACCACCACCACCACACACACGCACTCGAAGTCTTGATGGGCATACTACAAAACAGGATTTGCAGTACTGGCTGCGTGACACACATGTGCTTCCACACATGTGCAACAACTGGTGCATACTACATGGCAGACCACACTACATGTCTTGGTCCATACATTTTGTTTTTGCAGTTTCTCTCATAGATTTTAATAGTGCAGCAGACAAGGTTATCACTTTCCCTCCAGATGGATGAGCTAACATCAAACTCTAATGCCTGTCTCCCTTCCTGCCTAGCTTCTCTAGTACCCACATCAGTAGTAGATACTGGGCTGATGTTATCATAGTCGAGATATGGGATGACCATATAAATTGCTGCTGTTACATTCTTTGATGTACCTGGCTCATCCTTTACTTTCTTGTATTATTTCATTTGTTTCCCTTCCTTACCCACCATCTTTGCACACATTGCTTTCCTTCCTGATTCCCTGACTTCGTTTTCTGCTATATCCCTCTCCAAAACATCAGTGCCCTTCCACTGAACTCTTTCCATTCTGTTATTAATTCCTCATCTTTCCCACTTACAGCCCTTTCTCATCCCATGTTTTCCTCATCTCTTTCTGCACCTTTCCCCTTCTGCTGATGACCTATATATACTTACAGCCCCTTTCCTCTGTTTCTCATCCCTGCATTAGTACAGCTTTTTGAAAATGTCAGGCATCACTTTCCACAGACCTTCTTTTATATGAACAAAGTCTCATCATTCATTTTCAAACTTCTTCCTGTCAACCAGCAACTTCCATGCCCTTTCTATTGCCATTCAGACAAAACTTTCTTCTGAACCTCACAAGTCTTTGTTTTCTCGCATCTTGATTTCAGTTTTTATTAATTGTTCCCACTACCTTAATTCCCTCCCTTCTCATTCTTCATCTAGTCCTTCATCTTGAATTCTGTTTAGATGTTCTTCTTGTTTCACTGTTGCAGTCATCACACTTGGGTTATCCTGCCAGGGGTAGCCCTCAGTCGGCTCGGATACCAGAGGTTTAGTATTTCTGCATTGGTTATTGTCGCTTCAGTCTTTCTTGCAGAGGAGCCAGAAACAGTTTGCATGAGTGCCGGTTGGCCTCTACCTGAGTTTTTGTTTCTGAAATTGAATCATCTTGAAGTCTTCTAAAGCTAAGTACCCCGGTGGGGATCCTTTTTTCTTGCTCTAACCGATGTCAGAAAAAGTTAACAATTGTCTCGCCTGTGGAAAGCAAATACCACACCGAGATTTCCATTCTTACTGCATCACCTGTTTAGGCCCAGTCCACGATGTACCTCCCTGTCGGTTTTGTGCTTTGTTCAATGCCCAAACTATTTGTCGTCGGGCCCTTATTGTAGCTAAATACTTTCATTCTCTATCTCCGTATTCCAAAATGGCTTTGGTAAGCCATCTGACTACCGATCTTCCGAAAAAACGTAAGGACAAAGAGAGAGACAGACCGCACAGGTCCAAAACTGCTGACGACTCTTCCATTAAGCTAGTCGCCAGTTCGCCGGTACTCAGTGAGGTGCTTTCGCAGCCCCTGATGCCTGCTTCGATGGATTCACAGGCCACTACTGAGACCCATTCGGAGTCCTGTATGCCGCAAGACTCTTCTTTGACTATGGAACCTGCGGATGTCTCTACCTTGGATTGGTCTGGAGCCGCTGTGCAGGCACCGGCTTCTGAGGAAGCTCTTCGCACTACGGATATTCAGCACAAACCGATGACTTCTTTTGCGTCTTCAGTTCTTTCTAAAACTACTGAGTTTGTAAGGCCAAGAGTATGAGCTACGCCTAAAAAAATCGGCGACCCAATTTCAAGCGCTTGCTTCCTTGCCACAATCTCAGATGCTTAAAATGGCAGAAGATCTGATCATACTGATTAGGGGAAGCCAGCCTTCCCCTGCTGAAAGGAAAAGAGACTTGTCCCCAGCAGCTTTATCTGACCAAGTGTCCGACAACTCTAAGGTTTCTGATTATGAAGACATGCCCTTATCTGCCTATGAGGATTCAGATGCAGTGGAATCCATTACTTTTGCCTCCCCTCCAGAGGATTTTTCTTTTGTTGAAACCCTACATACTTTGAGAGAGCATTTCCATTGGGAATGCCAGGATTATCCTCAGTCCAAAAAGAGACACGGGGAATTTTTAAATCTACCACAGCACAGACCCTTAGCTATCCCTCCTGTTCTGGATGATGTCTTTATGGAATCCAATAACTCCACTTTACCCCCTGCTCCAAGGAAACCTGACAGGTACTACAGAGTCCCTGACTCGCACAAATTTCTCTTCAAAAATCCTGCTGCTGACCCAGAGGTCATCTCCCAAGCACCTAAAGGAATAAAAGCAACTACAGCTAAGAATCTCACCCCCCTCGGACAGGGATTCCCTAGCTTTAGACAGATGGGGTAAAAAAGCATATACCTCTGCAACTCTCACCATTAGCGCATTAAATTGTCCGTTCCACATGCTGAAATACCAACAACATACTATGGAACTTATTAAGCAAAAATGATCTACCTTTCTTGACTGTGCAGAAAATAAAGAATTACAGGAGCTTACGCATTCTGAAAGCCAAGTCAGTAAGCATACCCTGCAATGTGGGTTTGACACCCTAGAAGCATCTTGCAGGGCAGCAGTCACAGGTTCTGTACTTAGAAGGCATGCCTGGCTTAATGAGCAGACCTAGTCAAACCATGTCAAATCAAAATTATTGGACCCTCCTCTGAAAAAGGACAATCTGTTTGGCAGCAAAGCAGAAGAGGTTTTAAAAAAGATGGAAGAAAAGGCTAAGTCTATGCAGACAGTCAAAGATTTTTTGCAAGTGCAGCCTCCAAGATTTAGTAGGCATTGCCCCTCAAAACATTGGTCCTTTCCAGCACCCTCAAGGACATCTCAAACTAGACCCAGGGGAAACAGACCCCCCCCCCCGCCAGATTACAGTCTCAGGTTATACAGAGATCTAAGCAATGGAGTACCTCCATTTCTAAAGCAGGGAGTGCTAAGCCACCCCCTTACGGAAAGAATTCACAATGACTTCTCAACTCCCACCCCTCACCTCTGCCCAATTGCTCATGCCCCTAGGAGGAAAACTTGCCCACCATGCAAAAAACTGGACCTCCATCACTAACAATCGATAAGTCCTCAACATAGAATCCCAGGGGTACAAATTTTATTTCCACATGCTGCCAACCCCAAAAGGGTTCCCAGATCATCCTTCAAACCAGTGGGCAGAGGCACAAAACCAAGTTCAGTCCCTGCTCTCCATAAGGGAAATTCAGCCTGTTCCTGCAGAATAGATAGGCCAAGGTTTTTATTCCAGACTTTTCCTGGTACCCAGAAAAGAGGGCACCTGGCGCCCAGTCTTAGATCTATCCATTCTAAACTCCTTCCTGGTGGTACCAAAATTCAAAATGCTCACCCTACAGCAGCTTCTCCCTATGCTGTTCAAAGATACCTGGTTAGCCACCATAGACCTAAAGGAAGCCTATCTGCACATCCTAGTAAGGGACTCCTGCTGGAAATATCTACATTTCAGGGCAGGATCTATGCATTATCAGTTTTCTGCACTTCCCTTTGGCTTATCCACAGCTCTCAGAGTTTTCACAAAATACCTGGCTCTAGCCATTGCCTATTGCAGACAGAGAAATATTGAAATTTACCCCTACATGGACGATTGCCTAATTCAGGCAGACAGTCAGGAAAAACTGTTGCAGCACCTGACATTTGTAAAGGACCTTCTAACATTCCTGGGGTACACTATCAACGGAAGGAAATCCAAACTAGTCCCCAGTCAGAAAATTGTATTCCAGGGAGCAAGCTTGGACACAGCATCCCAGATGGCATTTCTTACTCCAGAAAAACAAGCTTATCTGACAGACTACTTCGCTCAAATGGCCACCAGAACCCAGCTGTCCACAAGGAAAATCCTGCAGGCTCTAGGATTCATGACCTCCTGCATTCTACTAATTCCATATGCCAGACTACATATGAGGAAACTTCAATGGTACTTAAAAAGTCTTTGGTGCCAACATTCTCAGGACCTAGAAACCATCATACCTATGATACCTTGTCTAAGGAAAGAGTTCCTTTGGTGGACAGCAGCATGCAACCACAACAAGGGGCTTCCCTTTACACAACCCCACACCACCCAGACCCTAACCACAGACACATCAGATTATGCCTGGGTTGCACATCTGGATGGCAGGTGCATTCAGGGCCACTGGAGCCCAAATCAAATTCATCTGCACATCAGCCAAAATGAGATGCTAGCTGTTCAGCATGCTCTGACAGCTTTCAGATCTCTACTCTCGCCAGGGCCCTTACTAATCAAAACTGACGACACCACAGTGATGTGGTACATAAACAAGTAGGGGGGTATCCACTCTTACCCACTCTGCAGGCTAGCCATGACCCTGTGGAACACGGCCTCAACCATGCATATTCATCTGCAAGCTCAATTCCTGCCAGGCAACCAAAACTCTCTGGCAGACAGCTTAAGCAGAAATCTCCTAGACCCACACAAGTGGCAATTAAACCACAACACCTTCAGCATTGTGACCCAGAAATGGGGTACTCCGAAGGTGGACCTATTTGCCTCCCCCCACAACCACTAGCTCAGCAAATTCTGCACTAGGGTACATCACAGCAAGGCCTGGAAAGTGGATGCCCTATCCTTCCAGTGGGCAAATCTCTCAATCAATGCACTTCCCCCTCTACCTCTTTTTACAAGAGTATTACTCAAGATAAGGGAGGAAAGACCAAGGACAGTCCTGATTGCCCCAGACTGGCCACGCCAACACTGGTACCCACTACTGTGCAGTCTGTCACCATTGCCTCCATGGGACCTACCCCAACTCCCTACTCTCCTGACTCAGCAGGAGGGACAGTTCTTGTATCCACAGTTGCAGACCCTGAACCTTACAGCCTGGCGTATCCCTTGACTTCTCCTCCAGTGGCCAGTCTAAGCAAACAGGTACTGGATGTCATACGTGAAGCCAGATGACCCAGTATAAGGAAATCCTTTGTTGACCAGTGGAAAAGGTATTGTTCCTGGATTCACATTAAAGGAGCGGATACAGCCCAGCCCTCCTTGCTTCTCATCCTGGATTGCCTAGCAGACCTACTCCACAGAGGCCTGTCCTTCTCTTCCAGTAAGATCCATGCCTCTGCCATCTGTGCTCATTATAGCACTGAGCCATCTCTCTTCTCTCACCCTCTCATCAAGCAGTTCCTGAGAGGGGCTAACAACTTAAGGCCATCAAGAAGAGTCCCCACCCCTGCTTGGGACCTTAACTTTGTGTTGGAAAAGCTCATGCTACGCCTGCAGCGTCAGCAGAGTTAAAATTCCTCTCTTGGAAAACAGCCTTGCTTCTGGCCATCATTTCAGCTAGAAGAGTATCTGAGCTACAAGCACTTATGGCTGTGGAACCCTTCATTATTTTTCATGCTGACAGGGTCTGCCTCAGGACTAAACCAACTTTCATGCCTAAAGTGGTGTCCAGTGTGGCTCTAAACCAAGCTATCCATTTGCCCACCTTTTTCTCTAATCCTCAAAATAAGGGGGAAAAGATCCTGCCCTCTTTAGATGTGCACAGACAGCTCAGATTCTACCTTGATAGGACTAAGCCCTTTAGGAAATCTGACCAGTTACTAGTCAGCTTTGCACAAAGGACAGAGGGCAAGGCCATATCAAAACAAACCATCTCCAAATGGATAGCACACTGTATCCATTTCTGTTGCAAACCCCATGGGAAACCACCCCCTCAGGGAGTCGGAACGCATTCCACTAGGGCAACTTCAACCTCTACAGCCTTTCTTAGAGGAGTCCCTACCAGGGACATTCTGGAAGCTGCTACTTGGAGTTCTGTTCATACCTTCACCAAGCATTACCACCTGCCTATCTTTTCCAAATCCAGGGCGGGCTTTGCAACAGCAGTCCTGAAGGGCATACTAGCCAGCCCCAACTCTTCTTGACTGCCTCCACCCATTCTTCAGCTTTGGGAATCAACCCAAGTGTGATGACTGCAACAGTGAAACACAAAGAACATAGTACAGTTGTGTACATTACCATAAATATAGATGTTCGAGTGTATTCACTGTTGCAGTCCTGGTTTCTCACCCTCCAGCCCCCTTGTATCTCTCTCTCTCTCTTCCTCACTCATTACAGGGCTGTTGGTATTTACTTTTTACTGGTGGTGTTTTTCGACCATAGCTTAGCTCCCTGTTTGGTGGCTCCTGACAACTGGGGCAAGAAAAACTGATGTAATGGCGTTGGCTGCATGTTTTTATACCTCCAACGACCTGACACCAGTACTGAAGCGACAGCAACTGACGCAGAAATACTAAGCCTCTGGTATTCGGGCCGACTGAGGGCTATCCCTGACAGGATAACCCAAGTGTGATGACTGCAACAGTGAATACACGCCAACATCTACACTTATGGTAAGTGTACACAACTGTACTTTTCTTCTGTATATTTTTAATCCGCTCACACCTCTTTCTTTTTCTCCTCTCCTCTTTCTGCTAAAGCCACTTGAGATACTCATTTAAAAAAAAATGTTTCTCCTCAGGACAGTATCTGAAGTTGTGGCTTTAGTAGAATGTTCTTATATTTACCAAACATTACTGGGTAGATTTGCAGTGTAGAAACAGGAAAAACTTTGATATATGTTTAAACTGAAGAGAGTCCATCTCTGCTGTCCAGCAATTTGGGTAACTCTACACACTGCCTGTGATTCTACCCCAAAGTAATGAGGACTGCTATAAGTGGCTTTCCTACAAAAAAGTTAGTATGCTGTGGTGAGGCACATGAGATTTTCAAAAGACTTTTTTATCACAGGATATGATAAAAAGGACCTGTTTGGCAGTTGGCACAAAGGGTTTAGGCTGTGAGCTGTAGTTCCTTTGGTACATCATCTGATTCCTTCAGCCCTCATTTACTTGCTCTGCAATCATGAGACATTGTTCCCAGGTCACCCCTGAAAAGGGACTTTGTGTGTCCAATGGATCTACCTTGGTAACAAATGGGTATTATTATTATTATTATTATTATTAATGTTGTTATTGCATGTAACTGTCCTATCATCCTGTTTGGATTTGAAGTTGGATTTAGATCCGAGTTGAATGCACTATTGAAGGCCTACATAAATCATTGTAGTGCATTCAGAGTTTTATGGATAGCAGTGATTGTAGTGATATTTGACCACCTTACTAGTTTCTTAGTAGAAAATCAAATATGGCAGGGGGTATTTTTTAATATGGGGCACATACCTCTTGATAGTGGAATAATGTTAAGACTTGTGTCAGCCTTGTGCTGGAGGATGTTCAGTAGCTTAGGATGGCAATGAATGCCAGTAAGTAGAGCACAGCGATAAATATTGCTACAGCTGTTTGTCTTCACCTGTGTGTTGTGATAGCACAGCTCTGTTTGTGACTTCCTTTTAAAGCAATATTTGCTGCAGTAGTAGATTAATTCTCAAACTGTTATCACACAATATACTCTTGTTCCTTAATTACACAATTTTCTGCTTTGTGCAGATGATTTTTATCATGGCAGTTCTGTGCCATCGTGGAAAGCTTAGCTTCCTTGCTTGGGTCTGTGATGTAGAAGGTGGAAAAAAACTGACTGTTACCCACATGACCAGAGTTCAAATAGTGTTCTCAGGTACTGGAAGAGTTGAGTTGGGGAAGATGGGAATGAGCAGTCAAAACTGGCTTATCTATCCTGAAGATGGGGAGCAGTGGCTTTTTGGTCAGTTTCCAACAAGCAAGTTGATATTTTCAAGGCACCAAAATAGTCAGAACTAGAGGTGATGGCCTGGAGTTATCATACCAATGACAATAGTTTTTATTAGCATGTGTGGGAAAGAACACACAGGCATTAAGAAAGTGTTCTAGGCCCTAGTAGTGACAAAGGTGCTCATGTCAAACACCAGGGGCAGGATAGTTGCCTAAAACAAAACTTCCAGATGGCTGCTTAGATGATAGCCTCTAGACCATCAGGGAACAAATGGACCAATTGATTGCAGAATGGCTTTTTGGCAGGCAGCTTCAATTAAAGTCACCCAGAAAAAAAAATCTTCAGCTCTTCTGTCACTCCTTCGTTCACCACAAAGGTTCTTAGGTGTATACAAGGCTAATGACCACTAGGACCCTTATAAGCCTAGCTGTGCAACCAAAATGTGACCCACAAATTTGATTTATAGAGGGTGTGTTTACTGAAAAGTGGGATAAGGGAGCTGTGTGCAGAGTTAAATGTATTCTCGGCATGGGAAGGGGATACAGCTCCAAGCATTATAAACATGCACACACGTTTCCCATGTTGAGCTTCAAACCCCCTACCTATCTGTTACACAATCTAGAGAGTACAATATGAAATGGAAGTGCCACAGGAGATGTCTAAGTCTCCCCTATATCCTTGTTATCACTCATCTTGCATAAGGAGATCCCATGTTTTGACCATGGATGGAGGAATATGGGAATTCTCATAGAATGGTCTATAATACTAAGAAGGGGATATTTGCATCTTAAACCTACTTCTGTGCCTAACATGGGGGAGATAAATTCCCCAGATGGGAAATAGGTAATTCACCCCGGGGATCACGTCAGTCGCCCTGCTAGACAGAGGTCCAGGGAAGTAAATATTGTGGGAAGAAATAGCCAGGGAATTGTTATGGCTAGGTTTGTATAGGCCCTAGGGCCGATAGCCTAGTACCAACCTATGAACATGCACTCCTACTGATATATGTAGATATACAACCAAATGTAGTCATAAGTTATGGACTTATGGCAGGCTTGTTTGTATGAATGTGATGCTTACTAGCCCAGTGGTCTGCAAAAGAGACTAAGCATATGATGGGAGATCCAACACCCTTCCCATGAGGGAATGAAATTGACCATCAGCTGCTCAGTTCTGCCTAGCAGATTTGCCCTTCAGAGTGAAGATTGTTTCTGTACCAAATGTATATGATGTGTGTGTAGAAACTACTGCTGTTAACAATATACACCATTTTGTGTGGTGTGAGGAATTTCAGTAATAGTATCTCTAGCTAGATTAATTATCACATTGATCAGTTTGCGCCATTTTTCATATTTTCTCGTGGTATGCATGTTACGTTATGTAGTGGCATAAGCTAATTGTACTGCATTGGTGTGTTAGGTGAGGTAGTAACTGCTCAGGATATTGTCAAATGGATGTAGTTCAGAACACCCAACATCATATTTACTTGATTTACATATTTTCTCGTGAGCCCTGCTCATTTTTTTCCCCTCTGTCTTGTTTTTCCTCTCTCTCTCTTTTTGTATTTATTAGCTTGATGTGTAAATGAAAAGGCATATAAGATTAGACTCAGACCACCTATCCAGTTAACAAATAGCAAAGAAATAGACTGACTTGTGTAGCTGGTTGTTGTATTCTGTCTCATTTAAAGTGGGGAAAAACAACAAAAGGCACATTACTTATTGTATCCTTCCTGGTGTCAAGAACATGCTCAGCCAGTATTGTCACTAATGTTTTTATCAGCTAAGGTAGGCATGAGTACCTGCCTCCAGTGTGATTTTGGTTTATTAGTAGTTCTTTATTCTATAGTTTGCACAAGAATGGCTCCTCTTTTTTCAAGGATTTTCCATCAATACCTATCAAAACAAAAAAAAAAAATGCAGAAGCTTTCTCCAATCTGCCACTCTTGTGTACACTGAGGTGGTGGTGGTATTTGTAGTATGTATGTACTGAAATAAAAAAATTGGGAATTTCAAATGCAGCAGGAAAAAGTATAGTAACACATTGATGTGCATTTTGATTCCTCATGTAAGGATGCTGTTAAAACAATCAGTGGATGTGATGGATTTTTGAGAAGGTAAGCAAATATTAAGTGTGGGGTTGTAAATTGAAGTACTAGGATGTTGCCCTTGTAAAGGTGAATGGCACTTGTAAATAAGACAAGGATTTATTGCTCTGTTCAAGGTCTTTAGTCATTTGCTTTTGTAATTTTAGATTAGGTTGCGTTCTTGCGTTTTACTACTGTAGACTTTGAATGAAATAGAAAGCAGAATCATTTCCTTAGGGATGTTGGAAGGCTGGCATGAAAGCATTATGGGTAAACAGTGCCAGATTAATGACACTGATTCTGCTGCTGTTGTAACTGAGATAACACAGTTGGTGTATCCCATTCATGTTTCTGTGGCTTTAATGGATTCATTATTTTAGACTATAGCTATAGTTACTTGGGTCTGAAAATCTGACTGTTAATGTACATTTTAGAACAAAGTATGCTGTCCTTTTTTCCTGTACTAGACTGCTTAGTGGTGTCTAATTTCAGGGACCAGCGCTGTGGTCATACTGTTCTGCTTTATCTTTTGTGGTGGAAAGTGAGTAAAGCATGCTGATAAAAGTATTTTTTTCAAGGATGTTTAAATTGATAAAGTGCAATGAGAACAGGAGCATCATTCAGGAATGTCAGCAATACATGTTATCAGCCTTATTTACCATGCCTTGTTGGTTAGTGCACCTGCCTTAGAAAGTGCTGTAATTAAGAAGCAAAATTAGAGGCAAAGCAAACACATCAAACTGACATTGTTTTAGAGTAGAAAAAAATTAAATCTTGTTACTAAAGGGAAAAAAATCAAAATGTTCAGGGTTGCATAAAAAAGCAGAACAAACCAGTGATGTAGCGGTACATCTTTTTAAGGTTTTATTTACACTTTTTCAGATGACACTGTAATAGACTTTGCCCTAGGATTCAGAAAAAAAGCTAACCTCTTGCAGTAATACCCTACCTCAGGTAGATTAATTACATGAATAGTGAGAAAATGCAGTTCAGAGGTGGCTATGGCTGCAATGTGAAAGACCTCATTATTTGCTTCCTAGCATGTCTCTGAATTATCCTCTAGCCAACTATAGTGATGTCGCATCTGACAGCAGTGGTGTTCTCCCTAGCGGCCCATACATAGTGTTGACCAAACATACATCTACATATACACAAATCCATCCATCAGTGTACAAGTCCCTGCTTGCACAGTTGCAGAAGTTCTTACCCATTCACCCACATGGATGCTGTGACACACACACACACACACACACACACACACACACACACACACACACACAGATTCTTGATTCTCTTCTTAACTTCTCCCACTGTGACCATCCAGGTAGTCTCTGTCAAACATGCACATTCGCACATGCACGTTTGTGGACAAACCCAGACAGCTTAATCTATTCCCCTACCGGTATGCACACATGTATACAGGGTAGCATAGAACATACCACCACATCATTGCTTAACTCACCTGCACTGTGATGTCATTCGCTCTTATTTATTTATTTTTATTTGCATTTGTTTACCAGGATGGTCCATTGGGCCAAAAAGTACTCATTTTCAGAGGAGGCCTGGGGAGAAAAGCTCCACAGAGAATATACAATACATTTTAAATAACAAACTCAACGTTTGTTAAAATAACAAGTAAACAAAGTTATTAACAGTGTTTCAAATGGAATTAACATTTTGTTACATTAAGAAGGCAATGCATCTATATGCATATATATCTGTCTGCTGACAGTACATGTGGATGTAGATTATCATTTAGGGATAGGATAAAAAAGTGGAAGGTGGAAGGATGGAGGTAGGAAGGTTGGAATAGTGGTAGGAGGGAGAATGTTAGGTTATAGGTTGTGAGGAACTATCACAAAAATTGTCACAAGAGCCTAGCCACTGGGTGGAGAGATGATATTTCAGAGATTTTTTGAAGATAGCAGCATTACTAATGGATCTTAGTGGAGGTGGGAGAGAGTTCCATAATCTAGCAGTGGAATAGGGGTGGAGCAATTGACCTGTGGAGAGGTATACTATTTTCAATGTAGAGGGGTCTGTTGGGGTGGTATGGTGTAAGTAGAGAAGAGAGGGCAGGGCAGCTAGATGGATTGAATATTAGTTTGTGGGCAGTTGTTAGCTATATGTATGTAAAGTGATGAGGGAGTTTCAGCCAGTCTAGTAGGCGTAGAGAGGTGCAGAGGTGAGATGTGTCATCTGTTAGTGACAAACTTGGCAATTTTGTTATAGCATGAGTCTAGTTTGGATTTAAGACTGGCTTGTATGTTGGCAAAGAGAGGAGCGCCATAAAGAATAGCCATAAAGAATTTTTTCCTCCAAGAATGAAATTTTACCCAGCTGAGCGATTCAGTGAATAGCTGGCAGTGTCACTTGTCAGCTACTGTTTTTTTCCAGGAGAGATCCCATGACTAGTAAGGATTAACTTTACTCACCCAGATTATCACATTATCATGCAGTTATGTCCAACAGTGGGAAACCTCAGCATTAGAGTGGTTTAAAAATTGGAAAGGCTTACCACAGGAGGGTAAACAGCCATGTTAAGGCCACCCTCTTACATTAAGCCTTTTTGAATCCAAGCCTTTTTTTTCTTGCCCTGCAGGTAGGATCCGTAAGGCTTTTTTGTTACCATTACTTAACTTAGTTTGCAAGACATATTTGCAAACATGAAGGCATCTTTGTATGGCCTCCAGCAGAAAGTTTCCATAGGGTGGTCAACATGGTTACGAATTGCTTCCTGCATTTCTTATAGCAGTATATTATCATTTACTGTTAAACCACAATGTTAGCTGCACAAAAAAAAGTTGAAAATTAAAACAGATACAGTTTTGGAAGGAAGTGTTTTATTATATATTATTTCTACTTAACTGGTCCCACCATTCTTGACTAAGTTGAATGCTGAATATTTGAGACCATAAGAGTGTTCAGCTTCAGCTTTTAGGGCTTCGAGTAATAATTCTGTGTGTGGTTAAAGAAGGGTGTGGGGAGAGGGTGAACAGAATAGTGTTGATTTCAATTCACTTTGTGTAATAAATTGAATTCACTGTGCATCCAACATTATCCCATATGTAAAAATAAAGATTACCTCAGTGAGGTGGTCTTTTTCAGTGGAAATGTTCAAGTAGTAGAACTGTGTCTAAATTTATATGTTATATATTTATTTTTCAGAATGGTGCAACACCCCAGATGTTCTTCGTGTTTCACTGTTGCAGTCATTACATTTGGGTTATCTGCTTGCAAGTAGCCCTCAGTCGGCCTGATTATCTAAGTCTTGGGTCCTGCGTCAGTTGCTGTGTAATTTTCCATGACGTCAGGTAGTCAGGGGGTATAAAGCATGCAGCCGACACCATTACATCAGTCTTTCTTGCCATGCGGTGCCCAAAGCAGAAGCAGTTCACAAGTGCCGGTCGGCTGACTCCTGAAATTTTTGTTTTTGAGTTTCAGATCCGAAGTCTTCGAAAAACCTAAGTACCCCATTGGGGATCCTTTTTCTTGCTCTAAACCGATGTCAGTAAAAGTTAACAATTGTATTTCCTGTGGAAAACAAATACCTCATAAAGATTTTCATTTGTACTGCATTCCTTGCTTAGGCCCAGACCACGACATCCCTCGTTGTTGGTTTTGTGCCTTATTCAATCCTCGAACTATTTGTCGTTGGTTCATTTTTGCATCTAACTATTTTGGTACTCAGTTCAATTATCCAGAAATGGCTTCGGTAAGCAATCCGACTACCGGCATTCCGAAAAAACGTAAAGAAAAAGACAGACAGACTGCATAGGTCCAAAGCTGCCAACAACACTTCCGTTAAACTAGTAGCCAGTTTGCCAGTACTCAGTGAGGCGCTTTTGCAGCCCCTGATACCCGCTACTTCAGATTTGCAGGCCTCTACTGAGACCCATTCGGAGTCTAGTATGCCGCGAGATGCTTCTTCGACTATGGAACCTGCGGATGTCTCTACCTTGGATGGGTCCGGAGCTGCTGTGCAGGCACTGGCTTCTGAGGGTGTATTCAGGCCTACTGACTTGCATATCAAACCGACGCCATCTTCTTCTTCAAGGCCTAAAATTCGATCCACGCCTAGAAAACCGACACCCAGACCGCATGGTCAGGCCCCTATGCCTAAAAAACAAATGATAAGAATGGCTGAAGACCTTGTTACTCTAATCAGGGGAAGCCACCCTTCTCCCTCTAAGAGACCTAGAACTGATTTTCCTTCTGATTCTTCGGATCAGGATTCTGATATTTCTGTTTCTTCTGATGACCAGGATTTTCCCTTATCCACCTATGAGGATTCTGATGCAGAGGATTCCATTTTGTCTGCTTCCCCTCCAGAAGATTTCTCTTTTGGTGAAACTTTGCTTACTCTTAGGGAGCATTTCTGCTGGGAAAGCCAGGATTACTCTGACTCTAAAAAGAGGCTTAGGGAATTTTTACTCCTACCTCAACATAGGCCTTTAGCTATCCCTCCTGTACTGGACATTGCAGATGATTCCTTCATGGAATCCAGCCTGGCCCCAGACACTTTACCTCCGGCTCCCAGGAAACCTGACAGTTATTACAGAGTACCTGACTCTCACAAGTTCCACTTTAAGAATCCTACTGCGGATCCAGAGACCATTGCACAGGGACCCAAGGGCATTAAGGCTACTACTGCCAAAAATCCTACCCCCCTCTGATAGAGATTCCAGGGCCCTAGATGGATGGGGTAAGAAGGTATACACGTCTGCTACTTTGGCCATTAGGGCCATAAACTGCCAGTTTCATATGTTAAAGTATCAACAGCATATTATTGGATTACTTAAACAGAACATTATGTTGATTCCTGACTGTGCTGAAAATAAAGAATTACAGGATTTAATGCATTCTGCTGAACAAGTTGGTAAACCTACTTTGCAGTGTGGTTTTGATTCCTTAGAGGCATCTTGCTGCCGTCGAGGGCTGCTGTCACTGGGTCTGTACTTAGAAGGCATGCTTGGCTTAAGGAGCAAACTTTACCAGATCATGTTAAAGCTAAATTACTGGATGCTCCCTTAAACCAAGACCGCCTGTTTGGTAACAAAGCAGAAGAAGTACTTAAAAAGATGGAGGAAAACGCTAAATCTATGCAAACTGTTAAAGATTTCCTGCAAGTATAGCCTCCCAGATTTAGTAGGCACTGGCCTTCTAAGAATTGGTCCTTTCTTGCCTCTTCCAGGCCTTCTCCGTCCAGCCCAGGACCAGCAGACCACCCAGGCTTCAGTCTCAAGGTACTCACAGGCCTAAGCAGTGGAGGGCTGCCTCTTCCAAAGCTGGAAGTGGTAAGGCACCCCCTTATAGTAAACTGTCACAATGACTTAACCTTAAACCTTCCAAGCCCGGCTCAACTGACTGTTCCTTTAGGGGAAAAGATCGCCTTGCATGCAAAAAACTGGGAACTCATTACCCAAGACAAATGAGTTCTAAATATAGATCTGAAGTAGGCAGACTTCATTCGTCTGCAACCTGTGGGTATCGGATCCGACCTCGGATCCGAGCCGGCAATTCAAAAGCTTAGGCTCCGAGCTCCTAGCTCCTCCCTCTTACCCATAACCCCTTGCCAAGCCCTGACTGACCTCAGATTTCGTTTGCCGCTTTTCAAGTAGCTACGGATTCTAGAGCTCCTGGCGTTGTGAAGATAAGATTTGAATTTTTTGACAGAAAAGTTTTAAAATCTCTATTTTTGTTGTTGATATAGTTAGTGTTGAGTGTGTTTAGGCTTTCCTCTCTTTTATTTAATATTTCTCGGTTTCGCGTAGTTTGTTTGTGTGTGTGTGTGGTGTTAGGCCTTAGGGTTGTGATGTCTGAAGCCCATAAGGCTGTGTTCTCGAAATGAGTGTGGCCATAAGCTGTCCCCAGCGGATGGCCACACTCGTCGCAATCATTGTCGCAAGAATGGGGGTTGAACACCTGTCATCTGGTTGTACCATTTGTGCAGGGTTCAACCCCGGCTTTGAGGGAGTGGAGGTCGAAGCTGGTGCTGGCGGGTCTTTTACCTCCAGATACCGCTCGCCTCTGCCCTTCCACTCAGCAACCTGTTGCTGTGGGTTCTCCTCCGGCTGAGACTCAACCTCCCTCTAGGTAGCTGGAGGGCAAGGAATCCTCTAGGGAGAGTGGGCAGAAGGAGAGGAACAGGGAGTGGCACCACGAGCGGAGAGCCGAAACTTCCAGTTCGGCTCCTCCATCTAAGCGGGCCTCCCCTGTGCCTTCTAGTTTTCCTCCTCCTCGGCTCCACTCCCCTCGGTTCTCTCCTGGACCCGAGGAGGGGGAGGCTAGCCCTTCTAGGAGGTCTCGGCGAGGCGCTCTAGGTCCGCGTGGCCTCCACCAGGTCAACCTTTTCAATGAGTGAAGCTGATATGGACCGGATGATGAGGAAATTCATCCAGGCCCAAATGCAAATGGGAGTGCTCCTAGCCCCCCCCCCATCTGGGAGGGGCTTCGACCCCGCCCCTTGGCTCCTTCTCCGACCCATACCACGGGTTCGGAGCTGTCGGCGCCGGGCAGATTTGGATCCGGGGTGGGTCGGATCCGATGGGTCGGCGCACCTCGGATCCGTCCCATCCCTTGAGTGCTTGGTACGGACCCGACCTCTCGGAGCCGAGGGAGCTGGTGTGTCTTCGGCTCCGTCCAGGTCGGAGCACACCGGTCTCGGATCCGGCGGTTTGCTCCGACTCCGATCCGCGGCCGGATCCGGTGGGGTCGGCTCGGGCTTAGAGAAGCTGGCTCCTCGGCTCTCGACGTAGTGGAAAGAGCACTGTTGAGGACATCCGGATGCCCGGTCCCTGCCACGGCTCCATCCCGCACTCCCTTGCAGTTGGGCCAGGCCCCCACCAGCCGGTCCCAGGGACAGCCCGCCTCGATGTCCCAAGTGGTTCCCTTGGAACATCCAACTGCTGAAGAGTACTCCTCGGACAGCCCCCCCCGATGAAGTACCTCGGAAGCGTAAGTGCAAAAGGAGGCACATGGACTCCCCCGAGTCCGTTACTGAAGACACAGACTTGGATGAAGGGAAGGCTCCCTAGGTCACCCCTGAGGACGTCTCATTTGGAGACATCATGGAGATGTTAAGGATCAGGGGTGGTCTGCCCCAAGGCTTCTTCGACGAGTCTGTGTTCTTGGAGGCATTCGAGGCGGCCTTCTACCTCTTGGGTGTCCCTCCTGCTGACCCCTGGTGGATCTTATTTCCATCAGGGCGTGGAAGGATCCGGACACCATTGAGCCTATCCCTAAGCGCCCGGACCGCATTCTTTCCCCTCCATCGGACCGCACCCACTGGAGTAAGGGCCCCCCAGTAGATGCCATGATGATGGCTGCAGCCACGAAGAGGGAATTGGCCCAGGAGAGTCCCTCCATGCATCCTCCGGGCAAGGAGTCCCCGATGGATCGCATTGGGAAGCAAGTTTTAGTTCAGCAACCTTCTCCTTGAGAGCTGAACTACATGGCACATGTCATTAGGATGCAGCGGATCTGATTAAAGAATACGCTGCATCTCCCCCGGAGTCCATGTTGAGTGAGGATAAACAGGTATACTCCACCCGAATGGCCACTCTCAGATCAGTTTCCAATACATCTATGTGGCTGCTTTCTCATGCTACTGAGGGAGCCGCTAGAGCCAGCGGAGCAGGCCTAGTCATGAGGCGACAGGCCTGGCTCCGCCATTGTGACTTTGCAGAGCCCTTCAAGGCGACCTTCGCGAATGCCCCCTTCGATGGTTCTGCCTTGTTTGGCAAGACTGTTCGCGAGACATTAGTCCAGAGCGAAAAGGACAGGAAGACGCTGTCTGCCGTCGGAGTCCGCTTCTCAGCTCCCCAGAGGTCCTTCTCCAAGAACCAAAAGGGACAGAAGAAGATGTGGTTCCGGAAGTCGCAGCAGTCCCAACCTGCTCCGGATAACCAGTCCTTCCGTGGCAGAGGAGGACGGGGAGGTTGTCGTGCTAGAGGCAGGGGGGCTCCTGGCAACTTTGGGTCTAGAGAACCTTTTTCTGATAGACCCACGCAGCAGCCCTGAAGGGTTGCCCGGCTGTCCGTCTCTGGAGGCAGTCGGGGGGCGGTTTTCGAGGCACCTGACTTCTTGGGAGTCCATAACAACAGACAGTTGGGTGCTTCGTGTCATATCCAGAGGATATTCAATTCCCCTATTCAAGGTTCCCAAATCTCGCAGCCTCCCAGATGTTCCACCCGACCAAAGGGAGGCGGCAGCTCAAATCGAACAGCTGCTAGAAAAAAGAGCTATCCAGCGCGTCCCCCGAGATCAAACCGGATTAGGGTTTTACTCCAGGTTCTTTTTGGTGCCAAAGAAGACGGGGGACTTAAGACCAATCTTAGACCTTTCCCAGCTGAACCTGTCAGTAACCAAGCAAAAGTTCCGGATGGTCACCCTGCAATCTATACTTCCCCTCTTGAGGGAGAACGACTGGATGTGCTCCATCGACCTCAAGGACGCATACTACCATATTCGGATGGACAGACGATCCAGGAGATTTCTTCGCTTCCGGCTGGGAGCCAGTCATTATCAGTTCAGGGTCCTCCCCTTTGGTCTCACCTCAGCCCCCAGGGTGTTTACCAAGGTGCTAGCGGTGGTAGCGGCCCACCTGAGACTCCAGGGATTACAGGTCTTTCCGTACCTGGACGACTGGCTCCTGACGGCATCATCAAGGCATCTTCTGTGCTCAGCCAGGGATTACTTTCTTCAACTAGCACCAAGGCTGGGCATCACGGTCAACTGGGAGAAATCTTTACTGAACCTCACACAAGTTATAGATTTCATAGGAGGAAGACTAAACACCAGATCAATGCGAGCCTTCCTCACCACAGACCGTATTGCCAACCTGAAGTGTCATGTGACAGCGATCCTGCAACCATCTCCAGCTGCAGCTTCGGTCCTGAGGGCCCTAGGTTCTATGGCGGCAGCTATTCCGCTTCTCATTCATGCTCGTTTACGCATGCGGGTTCTTCAATGGACCCTTCAGGTTCAGTGGTCCCCTCTTTGTTCCTCTCTAAACGCTCCGATTGCAGTCAGCAGGGCGTGCAGGGACTCCCTTCTTTGGTGGCTTCTTTCTCCGGAGCCCCTGGCAGGGAGACCTTTTAGCTGCATTTCCCGAGCCACAGTGACCACGGACGCTTCTTGCCTCGGGTGGGGGCATTCTGGAAAGATTGTCCAAGGCACGTGGAATCCCACAGAGACGTCATTGCATATAAATGTCCTGGAAATGAGGGCGGTGCTCCTAGCGTTGCAAGCACTTCACCACGTTCTTCCTTCAGGGACTATTGCGATTCAGACAGACAACATGTCGGTAGTCTGGTATATCAACAAACAGGGAGGAACCAGGTCTTACCCCCTTTGTCGAGAGGCCATGAGAGTCTGGGAATGGGCAATTTCCACCAAACGCTTTCTGGTAGCAACGCACATTCCGGGAAAGTCCAACATCCTTGCGGACAAGCTCAGTCACACCATCCTTTCTCCACACGAGTGGTCTCTCAATCCTCAAGTAGCGAAGAAGATTTTTGCCGTTTGGGGCAACCCTGTTGCGATCTTTTGCCTCTCCCTCAAACGCCAAATGCGACAATTTCTTCGCTCTGCTTCCCCACCAGGGAGTTCGAGATGCTCTGGTGCATGCTTGGCCTCCCGGTCTCCTTTATGCCTACCCTCCACTTCCTCTGATGCAGAGGCTTCTGCAGAAAGCCAACAGTTTGGGGAGCAGAATGATTCTCATTGCCCCGTTCTGGCCTCGACAACCTTGGTTCCCCTTCGTATGGTCTCACAAAATCAGTCCACCCTGGATTCTGGATCCAATTTCGGATCTCATCTCCCACCCTCTGGGAATGTCGGTTCCCAATCTGCGGACCCTAAAGTTGACAGCTTGGCTGCTCCAGTTCCATCCTTAATTAGGACTCCCGGTATCTCATCACTGGTCAAGGCCATTTTAATGGCAGCTCATAAACCTTCCACCAGGCAGGTTTATCGGAGTAAATGGAAGAGATTCTCTATTTGGGCAGTACAGAGAACTTTGGATCCTTTCTCGGCACCTATGTCAGCGGTGCTGGATTTTCTAACAGACCTCTTTCATCAAGGGGCTAGTTCTTCCACGATTAAGGTACAATTGGCAGCTATCTCGCATTATCACATTGGTCATGACACAGCTCCCCTTATGACGGCGAAATTATGCAAAACATTTCTCAAAGGAGTTTTTTTTAAGGCCTCCAGTCAAGGAGGTTGTACCACCTTGGGACTTGTCTTTAGTTCTGCAAGCCCTTACTGCTCCTCCCTTCGAGCCTGCAGCTTCTACTGATTTAAAGTACCTTTCCTGGAAGACTGCCTTCCTGGTAGCTATCACTTCAGCCAGAAGAGTGTCTGAGCTTCAGGCTCTATGCGTCAAGCCGCCTTACCTTTCTTTCTTCCCTGAGAGGGTGTGCCTCAGGACCAATCCTTCTTTTCTTCCGAAGGTCTCTTCTGAATCCAATATTAACCAGTCAATCAATTTACCTGTATTTTTTCCCAAGTACTCAAACAAAGGAGAATACAAATTGCATTCCTTGGATGTTCATAGACAATTACGTTTTTATATTAACAGAACAGCTGGTCACAGGAAATCAGATCAGCTGTTCGTCTCCTTTGCTAAATTTGCTCTGGGTAAAGCAGTATCTAAAGTCACACTATCTAAGTGGATTGCTAATTGTATTCTGCAGGCATATGACACTTCAGGTAGACCTGCTCCTCAGAGGGTTACGGCTCATTCTACTAGGGCAGTTTCCACGTCAGCCGCCTTTAAGTCCCGTGTATCATTGGATGATATCTGCACAGCAGCTACTTGGGCCTCGCCTCATACTTTTATTTCTCATTACAAGGTGGATGTTGTTTCTAGAGGAAGAGCATCCTTTGGCTCAGCGGTGCTCCGAAACATCCTTCCATGACGGCCACCCAAGATTCAGGTAGCTAGGGACTCTGTCCCACAGGTTGCAGACGAATGAAGTCTGCCTACTTCAGATTTAGAAGTTATGTACTCACCATAACGTTCCATCTGAGTAGGTGACTTCATTCAGATGCAACCATCCCCCCCTCCATCCCCCTGACCTTTATAGAGCGAGTATTTATGCTGTTTTGGTGTACTGTAGTCAGTATTTTGAGGCAAACTCAATCTGAGGTCAGTCAGGGCTTGGCAAGGGGTTATGGGTAAGAGGGAGGAGCTAGGAGCTCGGAGCCTAAGCTTTTGAATTGCCGGCTCGGATCCGAGACCCACAGGTTGCATCCGAATGAAGTCACCTACTCAGATGGAACGTTATGGTGAGTACATAACTTCTAATTTCCCAAGGATACAGATTCAACTTCCACTCCTTACCAACCCCAAGCGGTTGGCCAGACCTACCCCAAATCAGTGGGCAGAGGGTCAACAGCAGGTTCTCAATCTTCTAAGTATCAAGGTTATTCAACCTGTCCCAGAAGAGGAATGGGGGCAAGGGTTTTACTCAAGACTTTACCTGGTACCCAGAAAAAACAATACCTGGCGTCCTATCCTGGACTTCTCTATCCTAAACACCTTTTTGCTAATCCCAAAATTCAAAATGCTACCTCTTCATCAGCTGCTTTCCATGCTAGGCAAAAATGCCTGGTTGGCAACATTGGATTTAAAGGAAGCTTACCTGTACAAGCTTACCTGTACATCCCAATAAGGGAATCTTGCAGAAAATACCTATGCTTCAGAGCAGACTACATGCACTGTCAGTTCTCTGCATTGTCCTTTGGCTTATTTACTTTGCCCAGGGTATTTACAAAGTGCCTAGCTCCAGTCATTGCATTCTGCAGGCAAAGAAATATTCAAATATACCCATACCTGGACGATTGTCTAATTCAGGCAGAAAGCCAGGACATGCTATTAAATCATCTGGCATTTGTAAAGAAACTGCTAACCTCACTAGGGTACACCATAAACGAAAATAAATCTCACGTAATACCCTGCCAACAAATTGTATTCCTGTGAGCAAGCTTGAATACAGCTTCCCAGATGGCCTACCTCATGCTAGAGAAACACGTTTATTTGACAACCTACTTCAAACTTCTGGCCACAAAGACCCAGCTATCTGCAAGGAAAATACTGCAAGCTCTGGAGTTCATGGCCTCTTGCATTCTACTAATTCCATATGCAAGACTGCATATGAGGAAACTACAATGGTATCTAAAAAGCCTAAGGTGTCAACATTGTTAGGACCTGGAATCAATGATTCCCATCATTCCTTGTATAAAGACATAGTTCTTTTCGTGGGCAGAGGCCTGCCACCACAACAAGGGACTGCCATTCACTCTACCCCGTGCCTCCCAAACCATAACAACAGACGCATCAGACTATGCATGGGGGGCCCACTTAGCAGGGCAGTGCATTCAGGTCAAATAGAACCAGAGTCAAATGCACCTGCATATCAATCAAACAGAAATGTTAGCTGTAAAGAATTCTGTGACAGCCTTCAAGGAACACATTCTTCCAGGACAATTATTGGTAAAGAAGGACAACACTACTGTTATGTGGTACGTAAACAAGCAGGGGGGAACTCACTCATACCTCCTCTGTAGACTAGTCATGGCTCTGTGGAACACAACCTTGAGCTACTAATTGCACCTGCAAGCTCAATTCCTGCCAGGCAATCTAAATACACTGGCAGATGACCTAAGCAGAAACCTCATGGACCCACACGAGTGGAAACTGGAGCCAAAGATATTCAGCATTCTGAGAAACAAATGGGGGAGCCCGAGATAGATCTGTTTGCCTCCCCTCAGAACTACCAATTGGACAAATTCTGCACAAGAACTCCCCACAGACAAGTTTGGAAAGTAGATGCCCTGTCCTTTACCTGGGAAAGCCTCTCACTTTATGCCTTTCCCCCTCTGCCTCTCCTCGAATGTTTTGCCAAAGATCAAACAGGACAAACCAAGGACAATACTCATTGCACCAGGCTGGCCACGCCAACACTGGTATCCCCTCTTGCGCAGTATATCACTACTGGAGCTATGGCGCCTGCCTCAGACTCCTTCCCTACTGTCCCAACAGGAGGGCCAGATTCTTTACCCGCAGCTTCAAACCCTGAACCTGGCAGCCTGGCTAATTATCTGAGTTCTCTTATACCATCCCTCAGCAAACAAGTGCTGGATGTCATCTTGGAAGCAAGGAGGCCTATTACTAAAAAATCCTATGCTGAAATGTGGAAAAGATTCTGTTCCTGGAGCCAGACACAGGGGATGGGCACTACAGTGCCCAATTTACCCCATATTCTTAATTACTTAACAGAGATGCTTCGCAAGGGCCTTTCCTTCTCTTCCATTAAAATTCATGCCTCAGCCATTTCAGCACATTATCACGAGTGGACAGGTGATCCACTGTGGTGACCCCTAACCGGGAAAAGCCGAAAGAAGAGAGAGATAATACTGAGCTAACCCTCTTCTCTCACCTTCTACTGAAACAATTCATCAGAGGGGCCAAAAGTTTAAGACCACCCAGGAGAGCTCCTACTCCTGCCTGAGACCTTAACTTTGTATTGGAAAAGCTCACTCTACCTCCTTTTGAGCCAGCTGCAACTGCAGAGTTGAAATTCCTTTCTTGGAAAACAGCCTTCCTCCTAGCCATCACTTCAGCCAGAAGAGTGTCGGAATTACAGGCCCTCATGGCAGTGGAGCCTTTCATCATCTTTCATGCGGACAGAGTGTCCCTCAGGACCAGTCCTTCATTTATGCCCAAGGTGGTATCCAGTGTGGCCCTTAATCAGTCCATTCATTTGCCAACCTTCTTTTCTAATCCACAGAACAAAGGGGAACGAATACTGCACTCCTTGGACGTGCACAGACAACTTAGATTTTACTTGGACAGGACCAAGCCTCTCAGGAAATCTGAACAGCTGCTAGTTGCCTTTGCTGCAGGGGCAGAGGGGAAGGCCATTTCAAAGCAAACCATTTCTAAGTGGATAAGTCATTGCATTCTTTTCTGCTATAAGCACCATGGAAAACCTACCCCACAGGGGATAATACCCCATTCCACCAGGGCTGCATCTACTTCTACAGCCTTTCTCAGAGGTGTTCCTACCAGGGACATCCTAGAAGCTGCTACCTGGAGTTCTGTACATACCTTCACCAAGCATTACCACTTGCCAATTTTCTCTAAATCCAGAGCTGGTTTTGCCACTGCAGTCTTGTAGGGCCTAATAGCTACTCCTTATGCACAATAACTGCCTCCTCCCTTCCTTTGCTTTGGGAATCTACCCAAATGTAATCACTGCAACAGTGAAACATGAAGAACATAGTACAGTTGTGTACACTTACCATAAATGTAGATGTTCAAGTGTATTCACTGTTACAGTCCTGGTTACCCTCCCTCCAGCCCCCTGACTTCTATTGGCTGTACCTCTATTCTTGTTTACTATACTTAAGCTTTCTGGTGTATTTGCTTTTGTTGGAGGTGTAACTATATATTTAATTGCTTCCCATTATGGGGGCACCTGACATCTGGGTCAAGAAAAACTGATGTAATGGCATCGGCTGCATGCTTTATACCCTGACTACCTGACGTTATGGAAGATGAGACAGCAACCGACGCAGGACCCAAGACTTTGATAATCAGGCCGACTGAAGGCTACCTGCAAGTAGATAACCCAAATGTAATGACTGCAACAGTGAATACACTCGAGCATCTACATTTATGGTAAGTGTACACAACTGTACTTTCTGTTCCACAAAGTGGATGTGAGAAGTGAAATTGAGCTGTACAGAATTCATGCCATTTTAATTGAGGGGAGTTGTAGCATTGAATGTAGTGGAGCAAAGAATGGAATGTGTCATTGTCTAAGTCACTTTCTCTGAATGCAGTTTCAGCAAAAAATATTTAGTTGAAAAACAGATTCAGCTGTAGTGGGGAGGTCCCTTTTCTCCACTGTTGTATGACCTTGGAGATGGTATTTTTAAGTTCATGGGGAGTGATGGGTGCAAGGGAGGCGGGGTGTATGCCACCTTCCAAAAAATGATTTGCTCCAAGGGTTGCTACAAGTTTTTTAATTACATTTTTTATCTGAGATTGTGTTCTGCATAATTGTTGTGAATCTACTGACAAGAATGCAGCAAAGAAATACCAGTTTCTTTGTGATGTTTGTAGGGATGTAAACTGCTGAGGCTCTCTACAGATGTCTTGAAGATGCAGCAGTTGAATTGCCATTTCTGTTGCAGCAGTGAGCCATGTTTGTGAACTAACTAGGCTAGTTAGAGACCTGTTGGATGAAGGAAGTACTGTTTGCTTAGTGATTGCTGTTGCTGTTAGGGCAAAATACAGACATTTGCTTGACTTAAGGGCAACCTAAGGTAGGTTCATAGGTTCATAGTTTAGTACTAAGCTAACTGCCCTTGTGAGCCATTTTAAGCCTAGCCAATTATCCTTTGTGAGACTCAAACCCTGCACCTTGTGTTTGTAAGGCAAACACCTTAGCCATTAAGCCACCCTCGTCCACCATCACAGAAATATCTAGTAATTGCTGGAAATGTGACGATACCTGTTGTTTATGAATATATAGCCTGTTATTCCCAGTGACACAAAATTATCACTACAGTCTTTTAATCCTGGACAGTACTCAGGTTTAGGCCTATTGCCTCATCAGTATAACTCGCCTCCTTCAGCTATGGTTGTGCAATGACATGAAGGAAGGTTTCTGAAAATTTATATGCATATGGGACAAAGCAAATGTCTTAAATAGTATGGCAGAAAGACAAGAAGGACAGAAATTAACATTTATAAAGTAATGTTCAACAATAGAACATAAAGGTTAATCTGGAGAGGGAGAGCTTACTACTAAGGGGTCTTTTTCTTATTGCCATGAAATGAATAAACCGCGCAACCCAATTGCCACACCTGTGAACCATGACCTTACCCATCTATCCCTTGCCTAGTAAAATGGATACCAGATCCTTGATTTGTGCACACTGTGCCTCTAGGAAATGCTGGATCCCTTCTTGAGCCACCAATTCAAAAACATCCACATAATCGACCCTTAAGTTCCTGCTCTTGATAGCTGGTGGGAAATGTACTGTTATACCAGCCCCAGGATGTGGACACCCCATTCATAAGATAAGCCCTAGCTGTGTCTGGGCAAACCTGATGACAGTGAATCCTGCATTACCCAGGCTGTTTTGCTGGTTTGGGAGGGGCAGCTGCACACAGACAAAGCCGTGAGAGGCCACCAACTTTCTGTGTACCTAACCAGGCAATTGGAACATCCAAGGAGGTTCCTCCCTAAATGAATACAGGGTATAAATAACATCTCCTAAGCAGACAACCTCAAAGCCCTATCTTTGTATTCTGTCTCCCATAGGCTGCTGAGATGAAATCTATACCTAGTGTACAAGGCATTATCAGACCTCACTCTGAACTGGCTGTATATCTTCAAAAGAAACAGCACCAGAATTTCCCATTTTAAAGACTCAAA
The DNA here is from genome assembly GCF_019279795.1 of Protopterus annectens. Classification (NCBI taxonomy): domain Eukaryota; kingdom Metazoa; phylum Chordata; order Ceratodontiformes; family Protopteridae; genus Protopterus; species Protopterus annectens. The sequence goes on from NC_056726.1 coordinate 452,835,604, forward strand.
CCTTGCCAATGATATAAATAGGACCTGGTGGAGACACTGGTATGTATCCCAGAAATTACCCCATCTCTGAACAGGCTCCCCATCCATGTGAAGTGGAGTTCCTACCTAACCCATTCAAGCTGACTTGGACAATTGGATAGGGAAAGGAAATTCATCCCTGGTTTTGGCACCTATGTCTCTAAAGGACTTAGGAGGTGTGTAAATATTACATCTCCCAAGCTCCTACTTACACTTGCCAGAACTTGTCAGAGATTTGGCATGCATGGGTAGGCTTAAAAAGGCCCTAGTGGTCATTTACCTTGTACACACCTATGAATCTTTGGCAAAGCAATGTGGTTTGTTGACCATATTCTCCCATGCTGACAAATATTATAGCCCCTTGCAATTACACCAGAAACTAAGCCAATTATTGAAGTAATTCTTTTCTTTATATTTTTGCATCAACATTAGTGAAGGTAGAATGCTGCTCACTGCTAGGCACATACCAGTTTTGGATGCACAGTCTGAGACCTCCATAATTACTCTCTTCATACAGTCTAGGTATGCATGTCTCTGGTCATTTACACCCACATGGACTAAGACTAAGTCATGTTGGTACTTGTGGGCTAATGACTTGAGTGCATTGGGTGATTTAGCGGATCCTGGGCTTTGATAGCCAACTGACCGCAATGTTGTACTTATTCAGCCTGGTGAGCTGGACATCTCTGTATGCCTCACAATGGGATCTGCTATGTCAAAAATATTGAGCAGTGTATTGGTTTGCCTTATTGGTGGTGTAGCTTAGACTCCAAAGGATATGGCTGTGTTTGTTGTGCTCGGTGTTTCATTGAAAGACTTTTCTAGTTGCTGAGGATTCTTTTTGTAAGATGAATGTCTAGAAAGTCTTTGGGATTTAGGAAGGTTGCTTTTAAGTGCCTCAACATATGGTGGGCTACATGTTGGGTCAGTACTATATGTGGTGAGTGTCATGCTTACGTTACTGACAGCCTGGTTATTTTAACTGCTTTTGATTGACAGTCTTGCCTCCAGTGACATTGTGTAATTACATCTCTCACATACTGTGTCTGTTTCCAAAAGGATTACTGGGTTATCATCATTTGATAGAAAGAATGAAGCCTCTTTATAAAAACAGAGAGGTGATTGTCCTTTCTGCAAAAGAAAGGCTGGTGAGAAACCTTCCAGAATTACATTGGCCAGGTGGTTGGCTAACTCTCTTTGGTTTTGTACTAAGCTTCTTATGTTAGTTCCAAAAGCTTATTTCACTAGAACTATGGCAAACCTTTTCAGAAATGCAGTTCTGGATCATATTTGTGCAGCAGTTGCTTGGTCTTCTGTTAATATATTTGGAAGGCACAATAAATTTGATATTACATCTAGCCTTAAGTCTTCCTTTAGGGCCGCCATAGTAAGGGTATAGTCCTGAAAGGGGACTGCGTTAGAAGAGTTTGCTTGGAATTGTAACCTGTTTTTGCAGCGGATGAACCTTCTCTTCAGAGATGAAAGTTATGCAAGTACTTTTCATCATGACCGATGTAGAAGAGCAGGTCCCTTTTTCCCCTAACATTCCTTCCAATATTCCATAGTCTGTAGTATAGTTGGCCAAGTATGTCTAGTCTTTTCAAATTCTAATGCAGTTGTGCATATCTCCTTAGATTTGTAAAGGGTAGGTACAATTGTACTTTGTGGGATAGAGTATTTATTGGCAGCCTGGAAACCTTTTACCTGCTGAGCAGTCCTAATACTTAGTGACTTTGGTCTTGCATTTATCGAGAATGAGCCTTCTCTTACAGTTATGTTGTTAATGTAAAGATATAGATTTTGTTTCCATTTTTCTTTTCTTTTATTTCTTTGTGTTTTTTATTTATTCATTTTTTTACATCACAATAAAATGATTTCTGGAAAAATATCTCTGACCTGTCTGAATATTGTACTGGTGATGTGTGCACTTTCCTCCCTCTCCTCCATCTAGCACATCCCCTCTTCTAATATAGGTTACTAGAGGTACAGATAGATTTCCTGCACTCACACCAGTTGGTCAGCAGTGGTTATAATATAGTTATTTATGGCTGAACAGTTTACTCAGATTAACTTTGTAATGCTAAAGGAGTTGCATTTGAAAGAGTACCCAAACTGTATGGGCAAGCTTAAGACCAAGAGGCAAAAACCCCAGCAAAAATCTGCCAGATGAGTGAGGGCTGTAATGATGTTATTAAAATATTTTTAAACATGGTTACTTTTATCCTTTGCAACATTCATAACTGGCTGGAAAAAGTGAAAAAAAAGCAAAACTAGGAAAAGAAAAATCACCAGGATCCGCCACATAACCCACGCACTCAGGTCACTCCACAACAAGTACAAATATGACTCTGTCATTGCCCATGTTGGTGTGAACGACCTGAGACATACCTCCCTGGACTACATGAAAAGAGACATGGAAGAGCTCTCCAATCTTGTAGCCCAGCCAGGTATGACCCTAGCCCTGAGTAGCATTCTGCCATCACCCAGAATGATGCCGCAGTACAAGGACAAAATGATTGACTTCAACAATTGGCTAAGCTTCTGGTGCCATTCTAAAGGGATCCAGTATCTGTCTGCTTGGGATGACATGGTCGACAGACCACGATGCTTTGCCAGAGATGGCCTGCACTGTCACCCTTGGGATTCCGGATACTGGCTAAGGTTCTTGCCGCCCCTATAGTGCCTGTTTTAGGCAAGGTTCAAATGACAAATTCACCACCATAACAGGAACAGGCAAGCAAAAACTGAGGGTGATGCTACTCAGTGCTAGAAGTGTAAATCTCAAAATGCACTCACTCGTGGCACTCCTTAAAATGGAGAACATTGATATCTGTGCAATGACTGAGACCTGGTTCAAGGCTCCAGAGAGCACCCCTGCAGTACCAGGCTATAACTCATACCACACTTTTCGGCCATGTAACCTGGACCGGAACACCAAAGGCGGAGGTGTGTCCATATTCATTAAGGATATCCACACCTCCAGGCTAGTTGCTCAGCATAATGCAGCCAAGGTTATCCAAGTGCAACTAACTCTGGGTAAAACTGCAATCCAAATTGTAGCTCGCTACAGATCATTCACCATGCCCCAGGATTCCCACCCCTCTTTTCTTGATGTACTGGAAAATATTAGGGTTCAACCAAACACCCTAATAATGGGTGATTTCAACTACCCCACTATTAACTGGGGAAACTACTCGTGTACCAACTCCTTCACTCAACGCTTTCTGGAATTCATAAACTCCAATGCCCTGGATCAACTTATCCACATCCCCACCAGGGGCAACAATATCCTAGATCTAGTCATTACCAATATGAGTGACCGGTGTTCCACACCTGAAGTCAACACCTCATTGGTCTGATCCGACCATAAGCTAATTACCCTAGATATCCACATACTGCCTCCACCCCCCATTAAGGAAACCATGGTAAAAAATTTCTCCAAAGCCAAATTCATGCTTCTTGAGACAGAAGTGGTGAACTTCATGACACCCATGCAGATGGACAATACAGTTACGACTACTGAATCCTACACAATTGCACTTTATAAGCACTTACATGAGTGCATGGATCATGCTGTTCCAAACAGAACCAAAACGCTATCCTCCAAAAAAAGTAAGCCAATCTGGTGGTCCCCTGCCATAAACAAACTGTACAACAGAAGGAAGAAACTCTTGCAAAGGAGAGTAAAATCCCATGAGGGGAGGAGCTCCCTGGTCAGCCTCAGTAAGAAGCTGCGATCCCTGATAAAATCCTCCAAAGCAAGTTACGAAAACAAAATCGCCACTGATTCTAAAGACAACCACAAAGCATTCTATAGCTATGTCAAGAATTTCAGTGGAAACACTCAGATCTGCTCTGAGTTACAGCACAATGGCACTAAATATACAGACCCAACTGATATTGCCAACATCCTGGCGGATAGGTTCAGTGCTAACTTTACCCCCGCTCTCTCCCCTAAAGAGCCAATCTCTATACCAGAAGAATGCAAAGTTCCTGTAATCACGGCTGCACAGGTAAAAAACACACTCTCCAAAGCCAAGAACACAGCATCCATGGGACCAGACAACATCCCAGGTTGCGTTCTACACGAACTACAGAACGAACTGGCACCCCATCTAAGTACCATGTTCAATCACAGCCTCATCTCAGGCTTTGTGCCTGCTGAATGGCGCACAGCAACGATTATCCCACTCCACAAGGGGGGAGCCACCACGGACCCCGGGAACTACCGCCCCATTAGCCTGACAAGCCTGGTCTGCAAGGCCATGGAACGTATTATCATGGAACTTATAAACAAAGACATTGGTAATCTCCAAACTCTGGATCCCACCCAGTTCGGGTTTGTAAAAGGCAGATCATGTCTCCTAAACCTGATAGACTTCTTTGAAGCAGTCACCAAAGCCGCAGACAAGAGTAAGGTGGTTCATACAGCCTATCTATATCTTGCCAAGGCTTTTGACACCATCCCCCACCCTGGAATTATAGATAAACTTACTAAACTAGGTATAAATCCTTATGTCACAAGACGGGTTGCCAACTGGCTCACTGACAGAACCCACACTGTGAAAGTAGCAGACTCCAAATCCGACTTCAGACCAGTGACAAGTGGAGTACCACATTGGTATCTACTTCTCGGAAGTACAGGCTAACACAGAAAGTCTTTGGCTAACGAAGTTCGCAGATGACTGCAAACTATGAGCCATAATCGAAACTCCTAATGATGTGGACATTCTACAAAAGGGCCTCACTGAGACAGATGCCTGGTGTCAAAACTATGGCCTCAAGCTCAATGCTAAAAAGTGCCTTGTCATCCCCTGTGGTAAAAACTCTGTACCCATGAACTATAACATAGGCGGTAGTATACTTAACACCGAAAGTGTGATAAGAGACCTTGGGACACAGGTGGACAGTAGTCTCTCCTTTGATAATCACATCGCCACAGTAGTCAGGAAATCCTTCTACGTGGCACACCTCATCACAAAAGGTTTCTCATCCAGAAAAAGAGGTCATTGTTCCCCTCTACTCATCACTCATTAGACCCATTATAGAGTACAATGCCCCTTTTGGTATGTACCTCACAAGACATCTACAACAACTGGAAAGGCCGCAGAAATACCTCACAAAGAGGATTACCAGCCTCAAACAGATGCCCTACGCAGACAGTCTCAAAAAACTCCAGCTTTTCTCCGTCGCATATCGCCTACTCAGAGGTGATCTCTGCCTAACATACAAAGCTATGTCAAACCCAGAGCTGTTGGACATGCTCCACTTAAAGAAATCCCAGTCCCTCCAAGCTACATGCTCTAGGGACCTAAACCTTGTCACCACAATAAACAGAACATGCCGGAGGGATAGATTCCTGTCCCAGAGACTTCCCATACTCTGGAATAAACTACCTATCTATATCAAACAAAGCTCCTTCAAAAAAAGTCTTGATGATTGGATGGGAAATAGGAAAATCACCCCGGGGATCACCTCTGTGGCTCTGCTCGACAGTGGCACAGGAAAATAATTTTCTTGGGTCGCAAAAGCCAGGGTATCTTTTTGGCTGGGCTTGTATAGGCCCCAGAGCCGATAACCTATTACCTACCTATGAACCAAAAAAAGGAGAAGATCGCAGGGATCTCAGAGCACCTTTACCCTTCTGAATTTAGTAAATCTGGCTTAAATCATTGTAAAAGAAGACTGCATTCAATTTCAAAGTGTTTGACATAAAAAACCCTCTCTGTTCACTGCTTTTATTTACAAATCTATCCAAGGAGGCAAGATAATTAGGAGTTAGTTTTTGTTTTTTT